>NC_084945.1:2413802-2563873 GCF_949316205.1 Platichthys flesus | reverse complement strand
CAAACAGGTTCTGCAGCGTCCATGTTGTTGATCATTGTGATGAGAGATCTTCATGTGGAGACGTCCGGTCGTCTGATTGACGAAGAGGTTTCGTGGTTGAAGGACGTGGTTCTCACAATCAGATGAGCCTCTCAGTGTGTGTGTGTGTGTGTGTGTTTGTGTTTGTGTGGGTTTCGGTGTGCATGTGTGTGTGTTTGTGTCACTGTGACGACTGATGAGGAGCGAAGTGGCTGTAGAGGAACTGGAGAGGCCTTTCAATCAGCCTGAGGTTTTAACATGCAGATGGGACTGTGTGTGTGTGTGTGTGTGTGTGTGTGTGTGTGTGTGTCTGTGTGTGTTCAACACTCCAATCACTCCCACTGATGCTCCATACGAGCTCACACACCAGAATAATTTCATCATCTCATCATTAAAACGAAATAATAAACATCTGTTCCGTTTGAAAAAGGAAAACGAGGCTGAGACCTCGGAGGACTTTCTGGTTCCTCAGAGTTAAACCTGTTGTTCAGTCTAAACATGTTGTTTTGTGTGTTTCTCTTTCTTCAGATGATGAACACAAGTCAAAGTCTGAACCGGCCGCCGCTGCTGCTGGTCCACCAGGGGGCGCTGCAGCCGAGCCGTCCACCTCACAGCCTCCAAAGGCAGAAGAGACAAGCGACCAACCGGATGAGTCCAAGGTACAATCACACAAACACAAAAACACTCTGCAGTTAACGTGTTGTGTGTTTGATTGTGTTGTGTGTATCTGAAATCCTCAGTCTTTAGTAAACATAGAAACCTCAGAGAGTCACATGTGAGGATTCCTCGGAAAATTATGTAAAATGGCCAAACCTCCGCTAAGGCTAGAGAAAAGATTCTGGAAAATGTAAAACAACACATTTACAAATCTAATTACACACACTGACACAGCTACACAACTCAACTCACATATGATTCCAGTCATCAGAACCACAAACCCTGTGCTTCTCCCCCGTCAGGCGGCGGCAGCCTCAGCGGACGACTCGGACGGCAGCGCTGAGGACGACAGCCGGGACGAGGACAGCGGCGACTCGGCTGAGAGTGAAGACGAGGGCGACAGGAAGGAGGAAGAGGAGGAAGAGGAGGAGGAGGAGAACGAGCCTCTGTCTTTAGCGTGGCCTGACACCAGAAGCAAGCAGGCCACCTATCTGTTCCTGCTGCCCATCGTGTTCCCGCTGTGGCTCACGCTGCCCGACGTCCGCAACCCGGTGAGCACCACAAACAAATCCTCCATCGCCGTGTCGGGCAAAACAGCAGCTGTACCGCAACCAGCCACCGGGGGGCGATCACAGAGTTGGCGTCTGTACGAGTCCTGTGCTGACCCGATCTTTCTGTTTGCAGGCGTCCAGGAGATATTTCGTGGGGACGTTCATCGGCTGCATCCTGTGGATCGGTGTCTTCTCCTACCTGATGGTGTGGTGGGCTCATCAGGTCCGTGGACACTGTGACAGACATTTGAATTCACCTCGATGACTCAGCACTTTTCATATTCATATAAATGTCACCACGTAGAGATTTTTCACATAAAACGTTGACTCTGCGTAAACATTGGCCCTGAAAAGTCAGACAGTTTGAAACACTAGGTGGCGCCATAGTTCACGCTCAATGTGTTAGCTTATAATAGATGTCATTTTAAAAACCAGAGTTTTCAGCTCATTTCTGATTAACTGCCTGAACTGGAATCATTTAAAGGACGACCCCACGTGTTCATCTCGTGTCCTTGTGTCCGTCTTCCTCTTCCGTCCCAGGTGGGCGAGACCGTGGGCATCTCGGAGGAGATCATGGGCCTGACCATCCTGGCGGCCGGGACGTCCATCCCCGACCTGATCACCAGTGTCATCGTGGCCCGGAAAGGTCTGGGAGACATGGCCGTGTCCAGCTCCGTGGGCAGCAACATCTTCGACATCACCGTCGGGTGAGTGGCCGCAGAGAAACACAACAAGATAACACAACACAACAAGATAACACAACACAACAAGACAACTTCTCCAGCTGATCGCCTCTGTCTTTGTTTCCCTCGAAATTATCCTTGAGTAAAGTTTTCTGGAAATTAAACTGAAGTAACTTGTGTCAGATCAATGTATGGTGAAGGTTCTGAGTCCTGGTCTCTCCTGACCCGTCCTCTCTGGTTTCAGTCTGCCCGTCCCCTGGCTCATGTTCACGCTGCTCCACAACGGCCAGCCCATCGCCGTCAGCTCCAATGGCTTGTTCTGCGCCATCGTGCTGCTCTTCCTCATGCTCCTCTTCGTCATCATCTCCATCGCCGTGTGCCGCTGGAAGATGACCCGCACGCTGGGCCTCACCATGTTCGCGCTGTACTTCGTGTTCCTGGTCCTCAGCGTCCTGCTGGAGAACCGGGTCCTCGTCTGCCCGGTTTCAATCTGAGCCGCCGGGGAAACCTCAGCCAGAGGGGATCAGTACTGTAGATCCAACCAGACCTGGTCTCAAAGGCAGCCCAGTAGAGACCCAGTAGAGACCCAGTAGAGACCCAGTAGAGACACGAGCAACGTTAAAGGATAAATCCTCCTCCAGGGATTCATCTGCAGCTGCTTTGTCCTGAGTCACTTTGTGTAGACCTACATTCTGCTGTGGAGAGATTAGTGTTTATCACCAGAAGCTCTGGAACAGCCTCACGTTTCCTAGATGACTTCTTCGTCTTCTACGTGTACGGCTCCTCTTCTTCATCCTGACGTATTTGTGTTCTTCTAGCTCAGTGATTCTCAAATGGGGGTACGCGTACCCCTGGGGGTACTTGAAGGTACTCCAGGGGGTACTTGGGATTTTTTTTCTTTATATTTAAAATTAGCATCCATTCAAAAATCCTTGAAAAATTGTTACTTAACAAATATTCAATATAACATAAGTGTAAGTTTATGAACTAAATTTTATATTCAGTAGGCTTTTCAATTTAATTATCCTTAAAAAACAGAGTCTCCCCCATACCGATGGTTTGACCCAACCTGGCACACGCCACCTGTCATCACCTATCATCACCTGCCTTGAAAACTTCAACAATGGAGTCGAGTTGAAGTGCAGCAGCAATACTGCTGAAACACGGAGGGACAAGTACCAAAGAAGGCGAAACCAGAGCAGAGAGCCTTCCCTAAACAACACCGTGAGAGCTTGTGCCTCTTCGGAGGGGCGCTAAAACGTAAAAGTTTTCCGTTGTGAAGTTAATGATTCATAACAAGAAGTCCGCGTCTCTACCGGTACCCTTTCAAAATAAAAGCATGTAATATAAAAGCGGAAATGAAATTGTCTGACCTTAAAGCGAACAAATATTTCACAATAAAATAACAGAAAGACACTTCAATAATATTAACATTAACATAGATTGGGTTATTTACACTTTATGTTTTTTCTGTGGGGAGAGATTAGCCAGCAGTGGCATTAAGCCACCACATCTTCAGCGGTATCTCCAGACAAAACATGAAAGTCATGTTGCTAAGCCACCTGAGTTTTTTAAGAGGAAACTTTCTGAATTCAGGTAATTTCAAGACACGATGTGAAAAGCCTCCCCAAAACAAACGGAAACAAGCTACCTGTCAGTATTCTTTGCGATCCTTAAAGGAGATATTTTAAGATGATAAATATAAAAAAAATATGTTTTGAGCTAATCTTTTATTTAAAACTAAGTTAATGATTAATTTTTTGGGAAGAAGTGTTGAGCTATAATTAAGTTCATGAGTTCAGTTTGAGAACATATCTTTATTATGGTCCCAAAAGAGGTCACTTTAAGTTGATAATTATTTTGATGTGCACAAATCTTTATTTATTTTGAGATAATATTAAAAGTCTAGTTATTTTTATATCTTTTTATTTCCAAATAGTTTAAGAGAGACCACTACAAATAAGCAATGTTATGGAAATTGATGGAGTTTTAAATTTGAATGTGTCTAGTTACAAGGATTAATAAATCACATTACATCTTTCTTTCAACCAAAAATGCTTTGCGCTGGTCAGGGGGTACTCGGCAGAATTTTTTCTTCAAAGGGGGTACGTCACTGAAAAAAGGTTGAGAACCACTGCTCTAGCTCATATCCGTCCCTTGTTAGAAACCTCATCAACATGTCCACTCGCTCCTTTTCCTGCTGTTTTCTTGGACCCACTCAGACATTTTCCAGGAGGCTGTAGTAAAAGAGTCCGGAAACTGGAATCTGACTCGGACATTTGCGTTTGCAGCCTCTCTGTAAAATGTCCAGAGTTCGGTGCACGCCTGAAAACAGCTTCAGGTCAACAACATCTAACCTTTCAGCTTTTGACTAGTAAGCAGGAGAATGTCTTGAAGTCTGAACTATGAGTTGAGTTAAGAGTCTTGATAAGAAAACACAGTGTCCCTCAATGTATCCAGACATTTAAAACCTCCAGATGCTGAGTCAGGAGTCGTGTAACTGGAGGAAGCAGAAGAAAACTTTAGTATTTTAGTTTTTTAGTATTAGAAACATTTTTAACAAGGCTGCTTGCTCGCATGGAAGGTTCTGGAAGTTTTCTCATGAGCTCTCTCTGCGATTTTACCAGGAGGCCGGAAGGAAAGTTCCAGAAAACGTCCATCCGGGAAAAATGTCCCGACATCAGCCTTGCACTCTTGTTCTTTAACTTTTACTTCCGTTCATTTTTCCCTGATAAGACTCTTGAGCCCCACTTTTAGATTTGGACCTGGACGTGTTTTCTGACTCTGCAGCTGCTGGACACATCTGGACACATCTGGACGTGACCTCACTTCCTCAGTCGTTCACCGTGAAAATATGAATTCACAAAACGATAGAAGAGAACCTTCCCACGTGCAGGACTCAGGTCACTGCACTGATCTGATCTGAGGCGGATTTTTCCTTAAACGTTGTGAGCACCTAAATAGATTTAGTATTAAACACATGACGTACAGATTTCACTGTGCAGCGATTCAAACATCAGATGATGCAACTTTCTGTTTAGTGTTCATCATTTTCTGAACTGTATCCCAGAGACTCTGTCGTTGTGTTGAACCATCGAACTTGTGCGTGTTCATGAGTGTTTGTGTGTGAGACAGTGTTTCAGTGCGTGGCCAGCAGTGATCGTCTGTGTGTCAGTAAACGTGTTCACATCTGGTTGTGTTGAATCGATGCAGATGTTTGTCACTGAGGAGAAAACTGTTGATATTTAAGTTTAATGCAATAAATTATTTTTCTTACAGTGAACTGGAAACGTGTTCTACTGGGAAACAAAACAAAACGCTGGAGGGAGGAAAAATGAAATTCTCAGATTTAAAATAATGAGATAAACACTTCATAAGTACATGAGTTTAAAACGCAGCAAGTTTTGTATTTGTAACTTGAATGACCAACAACATTTTAATCACAAATCAATCATTAATGAGGCTGTTTACATCAAGATTGGATGATTGACATCAACAAGTGTTTTTCATCGGAATCACACAAACAAACTGCTCTATAGCGCCCCCTGTGGTCAAAAAACTCAGGTTAACTCGGGTCTATCTTTGTCAAAATCAAAAAATGAAGGAAGCAGAACACGCAGTCGAGCTCGTACATGATTTTATTGACAGTCCATCCGTCCTGTAGATCCGGTCTCAGTTCAGAACCGTGGCCCACGTCTCTCAGGACGTCGGCGTGAACCAACCGTTACAAAAACGAGATTTCTACAAAGGACCAGTTCTAATGTACACGGCCCAGATTCTGCAAAATCAGTCATTTGTACAACTTTTTTTTAAATTTCTTTTTCTAACACAAACAAAAGAAAGATCCACAGACGAGCTTCCTCCTGAAAGTTCACTGTCAAGGGTCAAAGTGCAGATTTCAGACTTTCCCTGTTTTGGTTTCCTCTGCCACTGATAAAACACACACACACACTAACACACACACACACACTCACACTCACATGGTTTGACATTCATGAGACGCCCTCGAGGTTTGACCCTGGACGTCCTCCTGAAACCAGCGTGTCATGTTTGATCAAAGCATGAAAACAACGACCTGCTGAAAAATCCAGTTGATCCAGAATCTGTTTAAACATTAATATAAGTTTGACTGAAAGAGAAAATACAGTTATAGTTTAGAAAGGATCTGAGCTCAATTCTTTATGATCACGGAAGGACGTTGTGTTTTCACAGGTGTCGTCAGGATTACTCTGAAACTACACAACCAGTTTCCATGAGATGTCGTGGATTTAATAAATTCTGGATTTAAAGCGCTAATAGGAGCCGGTTTAAGTTTAAGATAAGAGATCAAAACCAGAGAGAAGATCTACAGGATCCCGACGAGGACAAAAGAGCTGCAGGAAAGTGAGAAACAAAACCTGTGACAGACATTTTTTACAGTGAGATGAATCGTTTTGTGTGTTCCAGGTTTTTCTTGTGGTATTAAAGTTAACCGGCTTCGTAGATCAGGTTCTCAGGAGATTCAGGGGATTGGGTTGTGGAACCGTCGGCCATTTTCCTGGCGAGAGGAGTAAACTGCATCACATGATCACACACCGGCCTCCACAGGAACACTGACGTCTGATTGGTTAACGAAACGTGAGGAAACTTTAAAAAGTCATTGAAGTGTAAACAAACTGAAACTTGTGGAACTTTACATTAGAATTAAATGACAGTTAAAGCAGCGGGACGTGAAACAAGGCGGCTTCAGAAGGTCGTGAACACGTTTCCATCAGAGCTGCAGCCGGAGATTCAGAATCGATTCAACTCATCACGGAAATATTATCTGACAAGAACGAGCTCAACGAATAAAGAGGATGAATCAGGGATCAAACGTCTCATTCGTTATCACCGCAGCTCCGATGTAAATGTTTGTTTTCATGCCCCTCGGAAACGTGGTTAATTATTTACAGACATGAATTCATACGTCGCTAGAATAAATAAAGCTGACTCTGTATAAATAGACTTCAAATTAAAATATTGCTAAATGTCTTCATATACTGCGACTATACAATATAAATGCTGCATTAAAAAAAAAGAAAAAGAAAAAGAAACCCTCTGCCGCCGTTCTTAAATCGATTTCACAGGATTTCCAGAGAAACCAGTTGAACGATGGACGTGTCCGATCGCTGGGCGTCGACTTCCCTTCGTCACGGAGTCGAGCCGTCGTGTGGAGAAGTGACGAGTCGGGTTTCAGGCTACATCACGCTGACCTCACTCCACCGCTCTGATCTCTGAGTTCACATTCACAGTCTGCCAACAGGCTTCCTGAGCTCGTCTCCAAGCGTTCGACGATGGGGGGGGGGGGGGGGGGGTTCACAGGTAAGGCTCGCCGAACGTCCGGCGACACTCCATGACCCCGGTGCTGGGAGGACGGTCACAGTTGTGGGTCAGCTTCACCAGGCCCGGCACCAGGCGGTCGTACGCCAGCTTGTACTCCCGGTCGAAGGCGTCTGAGGGGAGAAGAGAACGGAGTTAATTCTTCCTTCAAACCAACTGAGATCCAGGTTTTATCAACCGAGACCCGTGGAGCCTTCAAGGCTCGTTCAGCTTCACTGGTTTGATTTTTGTTCAACTGGCCATGTCGGACTTACGACAGCCGGGTCAGCAGAAACACAACTGCATAAACTAGGGTAGACATGGGCAAAGTACGGCCCGCGGACCGTATTCGGCCCGTTGGGCTTTATAATCCGGCCCGCCATACAAGTCCAAATACAAAAAAAGAAGGAAAAAAAAACTAACATTTTTTTAAACTAACAATTCCTAGCACTTAAATGGCACTCACTATGGCACTTTGTGGTTTTGCTTTATTTTTGAAGAAATTGTACTTTCTTGCTTCTTGTTGTTCTGGGTTTATATCCTCGGGGTTGAATGCACTCGAGTGTTTATCACGGAGTGGACAAATACTTTTTCACTGAAGTCCAATCGAAGGCTGTATGCCAAGAAACTATCTCAGTTTTTTTAAGGAGTAAACATCAGCCGTCACTTTGCTATGAAGCATGCTAACTATGCTACAGAGCAGTCAACGCAAGAACGGGCGGCTACGGCTCAGAGGTTGGCGGCTAATTTACAGACTCAGCTAAAAAACTTTCACCGACAAACTGCGAGAGTCAACTACCAAGGAAAGTTTTTTGGTGGCATTCGAAATAGCAAAGGCTAGCGAGTCTTTCTCCGAAGGTGAGTTTTTGTTCCATTGCCTTTCAAAAAACTGCTTTGCTACTTGTTAAAGGCCAAATCCTTTCATGTAGTGACATCCATCTGGTCCTGGCCCCGCCCCTCTGTCAAATGTTAGAACCCATTGTGGCCCACGAGTTAAAACGTTTGCCCACCCCTGAACTAGGATAACAATTTGCTAATGAGAGGAAAACGTCAACATTGAGCTCACAGCTGGTTTCTGCTGCCCTCAAGTGGCCAAACATCTGTCATGGTTCATCCTTCATTATACAGGCACATTAAAATGTATATTTATACTTTTATTTATCCCAAATCTCCACAAACCCGATGAAAAAAGTCATTTAATAATGAATCCCTGGCACGAGGTTCAGTGTGAGTGGAACTTGCCGATGTCGATGTTGTCTTTGCCCAGAGCCACGAGGGAGAGGAAGAGGACGTCTCTGTACAAACTCCTGACGAAGAAAAGAGCACAAGTAGAGAAACGAGTCATCACAGCAGCTTTCACACTCGATTCTCAGTCACTGACACGATGAAGGTAAGTGAGGTCTTCCTCTCAACACTTTAATGAACCTGGTCAAATCTGTTTTTGTTGTTATTTATCGTTCTGTAAGTGAATCAAGTGTTTTTCTGTAAACACCTGAGGATTTGATTCCCTCCTGAGAGTTTACACCTTTGTTTACACATCAAACGACCTCCACACACACTTTCAGACGCGCCGACTCCAACACACACACACACACACACACGTGTCAGTGCCGACCTTTGCCTCTTGACCCCGAGCGTCTGGTTCAGCAGCTGCAGCAGCTGAGCCATCGGCCGGCTGAGGTCGTTCCTCTGGATGTTCTTCACCACGCTCTGCAGCAGCTCCTCGCTGAACGGCTTCTCCTCCTCCGGGACCGGCCGGGACAGAGGGTAGCCGACATCTACCAAAACACACACACACACAAACAGACACACACATAGAGGTCAGCGGAGGACTTGTTTCTACAGACAAGACAGAACCACAGTGAAACCGAATGATGGTGGTTTGGTTTTTATCTGAGGTTTTTCACTTCACCCTACAGCTCCTGTACTGGTTTTATTAATCTTATATATTGGACACGTGTCTGTAGCTATAAGTACTTTTGGGTATTTGGACTTTTGGTCTGAACACATCAAATGCAGGTCTGATGCTACACACACACACAACAATAAATTAATATGAGAATAGTTTGTTACTGCACAATCGAAAAGGGAAAACAAATATTTATTATAATATTAAAAACTGATACTGGTTATTTTTGTTATACTTATACTTATGATTTTTATGTCCATGTTAACAAGTGGAAGGACAAAGTGGAAATTCACCAGAGATGCAAACCAACATTCAAATACATCTCAGGATTGTATTTGATCAACAACAACAACAACAACAACCCCTGAGTCAACATCATCAGTAAAAAGAGACTTTCAATGTGATGAGAAGAGTTTGACTTCCCAAACAACAACGCAAAGCATCAGGCAGAGAACACACACACACACACTGCACAGAGGGAGACAGCCGGCCTTGCACTGGACAGACACCAGGACTCATCTGTGTGTGAGTGTGTGTGTGTGTGTGTGTGTGTAGGTGAACACTCACTCTCTAACAACAGAGTACAATTAAGCCCTGGAAGACACAGAGAGCAGACACAGCCTGTTAGAGGACGAGCCGACTCCCAGGAGGAGCTGCCCCCCCCCCCTCCACGCCTCCTCCTCGGCAAACCGGTGAACGATCACAAATCCAGCTGCCGCCAAGTTGTCATCACGAGTTAATCAAAGTGTAACTGCTCTGACTCACTGAAGGTGTTCCAGACGATGTAGAGCGGCTGGATGGGGTCCTGGTGCAGCTTCAGGTTGTCCCACAGGATCTGGATCAACACGTGTTTACTGTCCTCAGACATCCAGTGACGAGGAACCTGTCAACAGACACAGACACAGACCGTCAGTTGTGTTTGTCTTGTCCCTCAAAACCCTTCACATGCATCACTTATCTCTTAACGTCACAAAATCAGGGTAAAATCAGATATATAGATGGTTTCTCTGGAACATAAGTGGAGACGTTTAATCCAGATTTCAAAGACTGGACCACCAGAGAGCAGCAAACACACAACACTGTGAAGTCAAATATCAGTGTTTACTACTCGTGTGTGTGTCTGTTTGTGCGTCGGACCTGAGAGTCTCGGTTGCAGTGCTCGGACGTGAGGATGAGTCCGGGCAGGTTGCTGGGCAGGTCCAGTCGTCTGAAGTACCACACCAGGTTCCAGTAGATGATGGGATGGTGGTCCACCATGTCGGCCTCGGTGATGGCCGGGTCGCCCTCGTTCTCCAGGAGACTCTCCAGCTCCTTCCACAGCACCAGAGGACTCAGGTAGGGCACGGTCACGGGCTCCGGGTTGTGGAGCCGCCACTCCATGTTCAGTGGATCCTGGGAGAATGGTTTATTAATGGGTGTGCTGGGAGTGGCAGATTGTGGAGGACTAGAACAGGAAGTAGAGAGACGTGGTCTGTGATGAGCGTGGACACGTACCGATGTCTCATTGAGGCGGCTGGGCAGGCTGCCGGACGTGGGCACGCAGCGGCCGGGTCGGGAAGCTTCCTCCAGAGGATTGAAGGTGCTGACGCTGCGGGCCATGGCTGCTCCAGGGGGCGCCATGCCCTGCCGGCATCCTGAGGGGATGTTGATACCTTGAGCCCTGGATGCTCTGGTCCTGGGAGGACACAGTGAGGACACAGGGAGGACACAGCGAGGACACAGGGAGGACACAGTGAGGACACAGGGAGGACACAGCGAGGACACAGGGAGGACACAGTGAGGACACAGTGAGGACACAGTGAGGACACAGTGAGGACACAGTGAGGACACAGGGAGGACACAGCGAGGACACAGGGAGGACACAGCGAGGACACAGTGAGGACACAGGGAGGACACAGGGAGGACACAGCGAGGACACAGCGAGGACACAGTGAGGACACAGCGAGGACACAGCGAGGACACAGGGAGGATACAGTGGGGACACAGCGAGGACACAGGGAGGATACAGTGGGGACACAGGGAGGACACAGCGAGGACACAGGGAGGACACAGTGAGGACACAGTGAGGACACAGGGAGGACACAGCGAGGACACAGTGAGGACACAGGGAGGACACAGGGAGGACACAGTGAGGACACAGCGAGGACACAGCGAGGACACAGGGAGGACACAGCGAGGACACAGGGAGGACACAGGGAGGACACAGCGAGGACACAGGGAGGACACAGGGAGGACACAGGGAGGACACAGGGAGGACACAGTGAGGACAAAGGGAGGACACAGGGAGGACACAGTGAGGACACAGTGAGGACACAGGGAGGACACAGTGAGGACACAGGGAGGACACAGGGAGGACACAGGGAGGACACAGCGAGGACACAGCGAGGACACAGCGAGGACACAGCGAGGACACAGTGAGGACACAGTGAGGACACAGGGAGGACACAGTGAGGACACAGGGAGGACACAGGGAGGACACAGGGAGGACACAGTGAGGACAGGTCAGTGTGTGGAACCAACGCAAGGAGGAAGAAGTTATGAATCTGTCTTAACGTACGCTGGTCCTGTTTTAAACTCTCAATATGAATCAGTCACAGCTCTACTCCCACAATTCAACACAACTGGATGTAGAGACCCCCCCCCCCCCCACCCATCTGTTTGCACTTCATGTGTCACACAAACATCATGATTTGATATTTCCTCTGATTGAGCTACAGGAGATCACACACAGCTCTGTATGAACAGCGTGTGAATCCCAGTGAACGATGGTGAGTACCTTCCATCGCCCGAGGACTCCTGGACAGCCACCATGGGGAATGGGGGGGAGACGGCTGTTACGGGACAGGGTGTGGACAAGGTGGACGTCCCCGTGTCGAAACCCGTGGAGGCGGAGTACGATGACGTCATCGCCTCGTCCACTGACGGACTGCCCTTCAGGAAAAGTCTGGGGAGTCAAATCAGAACGGTGCTGGTTGTTTATCTCCTGTTGAATATCTATTCTGACGTTTTAAAAATATCTTGTGTTTCCTTCTCTTTAATAATATATTTTTTGGGCAGTGGAAATGTGAAATGGGGGCAGAGGAAGACACGCAGCAACGGGTTGGGTCGGAATCGAACCTGCGGCCGCTTCAGAGGGCTCCAGCCTCCATGTGTCAGGCTGGTTTCTCTTTTGTTTTAAAACCATGTCAAGAAAGTGGATATTTGAAAGGACCAGTAAGATACGGATAATGTAAACGCTCTGGTCTACCTGCCGGGTCCCCTCATGTCCCTGATCTCCACATTGAGGAAAGGCAGGAAGGGGTTTCCACAGAAGGGGCAGGTGGTGTTCAGGTTGGAGTCGTCCGCCGTCCAGCCGGCCATGATCTCCTCGTCGTACACCAGACAGTCACAGGTCTTACAGCGAGAGCAGCTGGAGATCAGCAGCTGGAAGAGACACAGACAGAGCTCAGGTCAGTTCTGATGGGTTGTTGGTTCCAGGCTGTTGATAAATCAGTGTTTTAACATCTGTCCACTGCTTCGTCCCAGTCGCTGAATTCCACCTCTCATCTCTCCAGTGCGATTTACCTCCATGGCGTAGTTGTTGAAGATGCTGGTGCTGCTGGTGTAGTGGGAGGAGCCGGCGTCCGACTTGTCCGGCAGAGAGAAGCCGGGGGGCGAGAGGACGCCTCCTGCAGGAGGAGAAGAGAAGAATGTCACATTATTTACTCATACAGATATAATTTCTTTTTTCTTACTCTCGATGTTTAATGTTTCAAACTATTTGGCAAATAAAATGAAGAGGTGACAAAAACGTATTTCAGCTGAATCACTTTGTTGGAAAATGTGTTAAAGAAACCGTAGCTTGGAATTCGCTCACGTTAGAAACTAGTGATAAAGAAAGAGAGGAGCCTCACCGGGCAGCAGGGACGTGGGTCTCATTCGGCGGGAGCCGGCGGGGGGGCTGTCCAGTCGGCTGCGCCGGGGGCTGCGCCGGGGGCCCGAGGGACCAGAGGGCCCGTTCCTCTGTGGAGAGACCACGGAGCTCTCCGACCCCCGGCCGTCTTCCTCATCCAGCAGAGACGAGCCGTCCGGTTCCCCGACACTCAGCCGGTCCCCGTAACCGTCCTGGACCGATGGAGGAGAGCCAGCAGGTTAATGTTGTGTCACGTTTATATTCATAAAACTATGATACTCACAGCAACAGCTACTACAGATTAAATTCCTTTATAACCTAAAAGGATCAAACAAGATTATTTTCACTCAATCAATCAAATTTGATTTGTATAGCCCATATACAAATTATTTTACAGATTATCTCAATTAAAATGCATTTTCTACTTTGACTTTAAACACAAATCATTCAAATGATTCACTAGAGCAAACACAATCAACATGTAGTCAGTGATCATAGGATTTCATAATGTCGTAAACATTTATAATCTGCACCAAACAACATTGAAAAATGTTGTTTGGTGCAAAGAGGGGTTGATCCAAGAATTTATTAAATTTTCTTTAACAGAGAGAAATTGGTCGTTTCTCAGATTTTTAAGTAATTGCTGTAATATTTCAAGTTTCCCCACAAATAACGGAATATTTTTACCTCATCTGACACATGAATTATATCAACACGGCCACAAGATGGCAGCAGCGCTCCAACTGGAGTATTCCACTACTTCTTAAATGAGCTTCATATTGTAAAAGCACTGATGTGTATTTAGAACAGTGCAAAGGTAAAATCACACCAGTGTTTATACAGGTTTCATCTTATTTGAAGTTTGCTTCCCATTGCTGAATGTTTATAGATTAAAAGTTGGCTTTTTTCTTTGATTAAAATGTGTGATATAGGTTTAAAATCAGGTCACTATCTGTATATATGTATTTATTCATCTCAAGCTGGATTTAAGCGAGTCTGTTGAAGTGTCCAGGTCTGAAAACAACATTAATCTCCACAATCTGAAGCTGCTATCGCCGTCAGGACTCGGTACCTTGGTGGGTGTGGTGTAGGTGGCCAGACGAGAGTACCAGCGGCTGGCCTTCTCTGCCACCCCCTTCCCAGCAGAGACCACACTGGTTTTGAAGACGTCCAGCGTTGGCGTGAGCAGAGTGTCCAGAGCGAAGGACGAGGAGGACGGTGAAGGCGACACCAGGCTCATCCTGTCCGCCCTCTCTCTGTAGGGGGAGGGGCGAGGGCTCAGGCTGGGGGTGGTGCTGGAGCTGCGACGCGGGGGGGACGACCACAGACGCTGGCGTGAGATGGGGTGGGAGGGCGAGGGCGGGTGGAACGTGCAGGAGCGTGGGACTCCAGCCGTCCTGAGGGAGGAGCTGTGGGAGGAGCTGTGGGGCAGGCTGGCTCTGCGGGGGCCGGACATGGAGGAGGGGTGGAGGAGGAGGGGGCTGGCTGGGTCCTGCAGGTCCAGACTGGGCGTGCGGCTGGTCAGCGGGCTGCCCATGTGGTTCATGTAGAGCTCGATCTCCCTGGCCAGGTGCCTTCCGGCGCTCGGCGTGCTCCCCTCATCACCGTCTGGGTACCGATCCTCCCCCGGCTGCTCCCCCGGCTGCTCGGACTGGGACTCTGCAGCCAGCAGGGACAGAGGGTCGTAGCCCATCTCGATGCCCGTGCGCTTCACTGCTCCTCCGGACGTCCCGGGGATCATGGCCCCGGAGCTGGCGCTGCGTCCCACCAGCTTCTTGTGTCTGTGGCTCTGATGAGCGTTGACGCCGATCGCAGGCTTGTCTAAATCCAGATCCTCCAAATCAAAGATGGCCTCTGTGTTACTTCTGTCCTCATCACTGGAGTCCTGTCCCTCCAGCTCCTCGTCCTCCTCCCTGTGATCCAGACGTCCAGCGGCGCCCTCTGATCCGACAAAAGCCAGCGAACGAGGCCTCTTGTTTTTACTGAAGTTGACAGCGGAGAGGATTCTGGCATCGGCGCCCAGATGACCCGCGATCTTATCTGGGTCCGTTTCACCTTGGCTCATACCCAGGCCGAGGACGGGGGTGCCGCTGCCGCTGCTGCCCAGCGTGTCTCCGCTCAGACGGCGACCCCTGACCCCCGGCCACTCGAGGGCCGAGCCGCTGCCGGCGCTGCCCACCACTTCTTCCAGAGCGCTCCGGTGTCTCCTGAGCAGACTGTTGGTCTGGACCTCGCAGATCTCATCCAGGGAGGAGGTGAAGAGGAGACCTGCCACGTGTCCTGAGAGGGGGGGGGGGGGGGTGCATTAGAGATGTTTTTGTTAAATGACACAATCGGACCGCGCTGAGAGTTCTGACTTGAAGTTTCATGCGTCAATTGGTATAAGGACACAGAGAAGAAAAATAAATTACACTTTCCTAAAAGTTTAAATAGATAGTGCTTTTATCCTTTTTGAAAGTCATTTCTCTGGTTTGAAGGAGTAAATTAAATTAAAAATGTTCTGTTTGGCCTGTTTATCACCACCATCTCTCTATCGGTTATTCTCATAACTTTAAGACTTTATTCCAATGAATTTACACAATTTTTCTTGTAATATTTCACTTTAATCCCGGATGTTTCCCCCTTCAAGTGGCCATAATACTTTCAAAAAGCAAAATATACTTGTTTAATCCAATCTGAAAAGGCCTTTATATGTTAAATATCTTGAGGCTTTTCAAGGACCCTTGGCCAGCCTGAACCAGCCTCTCCTCCCCCACTGGAGGAGCCATTAACTCCTATGTCCTCGTGTACCTGTGCTCACGGAGCTCTTGGGTTTACAGGACGAGTCGTCAAACGCACAGCTGCTGCGCACGATGCCCCGCGGCCTGAAGGAGGAGAGGACCTCCACGTCCAGCTGAGGGAGGCAGTCTTTACTTCCTTTGGCGCTCTCCGTCTCAGATACTACAAACACAAAAATTACAATTTCAAAATCGTCCTTGTTGACGACGGGCCCGGCTTTGAACACGATATCGTTCTTTTAAATAATCCTCGGATGGAAAGAAACGGAAACGCTTTGATGTGCGTGAAAAACCAGGAGAGAGGAATCGCCTCTGGAGGAGCCGGGAGGATCAAGGCAGAGGAAGGGGAAATCCCGTGCGGCTAGAAATCTGCCAAGTTATGGATTTACATTGAGAGGGTACAGACGACACAAAGATCAGGTGATATCTGAACTACTGACGGGAGCTGCAGTCGCTCTCCTTCTTCTCGTCCTTGTCGGGGGCAGCGTCCTGGGAGCTGGGGTCTCCTCTGCGGACCTCCTCTTTGGACAGCGAGTTATAACCCAGATCTGACTGGTCTCCTGAGGAACAAGAGAAACAGAGGGAGAAGGAGATTAAACCGAAGAAAGGGGAGAACACAGGCACTGATTGTAAACATGAATATAAACCACAGTGAATGATAAAGAGGAAGGATTCAAGTTCTAGCTTCTCAAAACGGCACCTCGTCCTTAAAGACGGCTGCACACCCGCACCACTGCATGTGCCAGACGTCCTTTAATTTCAGTGTCTACAGAACAAAACCCAGAAAAAGATTTTGCAATAAAAATAGAAGAAACTGTGAATCTGTTTTGTTGCCGAAAAGGAGATGTAAATGAGACGTTAAGAGGAAAAGCCGGAGAGGCACTTCTTCCCTTTCATCTGCTCTGTTGTTGGAGAGAAATAGCAACTAAAGCTGTGCTGAATCAAAGCCTGGTCCCGAGGCCACGCTGCTCTACAGTTACTGTACTGAAACAAACCACACGTTCACAGCTGCTGAGGAATTCCACTGCTCAGACCTGACTTCAGGGAGAAAGAGAAACCTGCCGACACTCTGGGCTTCAGAGCTTTTAAACCTCACTGGACCTGAGGGCAACCGGCTGTCTGATGATTTGTTTCCCCTCTTTCATCTTTCCCATGAGCCTCCTTGGCCAGCGATGCTAAATAAAGCATGAGGGCGGCGTGGCACGGCTGCAGCACAGTGTGGAGCGACTCACATCTGATGCCAAGGGACGAAACTCATTCTCTCTCTCTCTCTCTCTCTCTCTCTCTCTCTCTCTCTCTCTCTCTCTCTCTGTGTGCACACCACGCAGCGTCTCCTGCAGAGCTGCCGACTCTGTGATTAAAATTATTTCCGTAATCAGAAAGAATGTGCCTCTGGGCAATTACCCCGCCATAATTGACAATGACAAATCTGTCTGTGGTGAATCGTGAGGGGAGAGCGAGAGAGAAACAAAAAGAGCGACTGTGATGTGCCGGGTGGAGAGACAGACAGAGGAGGAGAGAGAGAGAGAGATCAGACAGAGAGAGAGAGAGAGATCAGACAGAGAGAGAGAAACAGTGAAAGAGTGGTGATGAGAGGGCTCTGGAAAACACTGTGAAGATGAGACAGAGACGCGACCAGAGAGACAGAGACAGACAGAGAGGTTTACCTGGGTGGAGGGTGAGCTCAGAGCCCCCGCGGTGGGAGTCGGCCACCGGGGCCCCGGCGCCCACGCTGCCGCCCCCGCGGCCAGCTGCATGCAAGGGCAACACAGGCAGGGCCAGAGTGAAGGGCAGGGTTAGGGACAGAGCAGAAACCACAGCCGCAAAACCAGGGAGAGACACGGATGAGCGACGGGGAAACGAGAGGAAGGTTGAAAAAAACAGGCAGCGGAGAGAAGGAGGTGCACGAGGGGGACGAGGAGGAGGAGGAGGAGGAGGAGGAGGAGGAGGAGGAGGAGGAGGAGGCCAAGTCGGTGAGAGTTGGACAAATGAGGAAGGAGGAATAAAAAAATCAAAATAAAGGTGTCATTGATAGAAAAGAAAAAGATGTACAATAGAACAGAATGGCTGCCTCTTAATGGCAGAGACAATCCTTTGGAAGTGTACCTGTGCTAGATCTATCGTCAGTGGGGTCTACTTTGACGGAGCCGGCGGCGTAGGGGCCCTGCTCGGCCGGGTTAGTGTCGGCAGAGCTCTCCAGGCTGCCGTGACTCACAGCGTCCAGGTCGCTGCCATCTGCCCAAAGACAACAGCGGGTTAAAGGAAGCAGAGCTGGACTCCGGCTCCTCGACTCTGCTCGTTACACATTTAAATAAATGTCTTTTCAAATCCCTCAGGTGATGGTGAGTACGAGACGAGGACTGTCTCACAGAGGACACAGTGTCTTAAAGGGGTCTGACCCCAGTTACCTCCAGTGGGAAGGTTGTGGTTTCGTCTGTGCAACAAATTAATTTCACGAGACTCAGAGAAGAACTAGTTCACTTTGGGTCTGGATCCAGATTTACTTCTCAGTTTCCTTAACATTGCCTTTTTTGAACAAACAATTATGGATCTTAATGACAATTATAATCAGGAATCTTTAAGGGACTGAAAGTTATGTGTTTTGTATGATTTGGTGCAGATCCAGATAAAAATCGAGGCGAACCAGAATGATAACATGAAAAATTACTGTTGAAAAAACATAAAAAAATGCCCTGATGATAATAATAGTAATAAATAAAAAGTTTATACAGAGAGCACTAAACAACACAAGGTATGAAGTATTGCAAAATAAGTAAAAATAAAGAAGGACGTTTATAAATTAATATGTGTTATAACAGGAAGCTGTGTCTCTTTCAAACTAAATCATAGCTGATGAGGAGCGTTGAACACAACGTTTAACTCTGGTTACCAGCGAGGATCTTAAATAATAAACTGGGATCAGCAGGACGGGGATCAACATGCAGCGGGTGTGCAGGGGTTCACTGGCATGCAGCTGAGTTAAATCACACATGTTGAGATACTTGTGTGTTTACAGTTACTGTCTTAAAGCAACACTATGAAACCTTTATAACGAGCAGCTTCATTAAAATGTGTCTGATGGTTCAGTGACTGTGAACGTGGAGAAAGTTTCCTCCTTCGCTCCCTGAACGTCTCTGTTCTCTGTAACTCTGGTGAGTGGGTTCCATCTCCTGTGAGAGGAACTGACTGAGAGTCACAGCTTCAACTGTCAGGATCATCTCCAGCTGAAGAGTGAAGCTGAACTGAGATCAGTTAAAAAGACTCAGAAGTTATTAGAAACCAGAGTTTATCTCCAATATTCAGCAAGAAACTTGAGAATATGAAGAATTCTAAACAAGAGTTTGGTGGATTTGTTACAGCTGCAGCTCTTTAGGTTCAGGAAGCAGAGGATCATGGGTAATAACAACTTGTTTACCAACAACTAACTAACAACTTACATAGTGTTGCTGTGAGACTTTACACACTTTACTGTTTAGGAGTAAATTTGGGTCGTTCACAAGTTTTAACGTCCCAGTACCGACTGCTGAGTCAGCGTTTTATTATCATACGCAGAGCTCTGTTTGCAAATGGGTGGGATATGAACAGCTGCTTTCCAAATGTGCATGTGGTTCTGTTTAATTCCCCTCATATAGTTCACAAACTCCCAATCTCTGTGCATGTTGCAGTAGAGTCACAGGAGGTTTCTCTTCTTTGACTGAGATCAGAGGGTGAACTAACCTTCCTCCTCTCAGACATGCAGAGTGTTGCTCTCTAATCCCAGTTACCTGACAAAGGGCTCTGGGTGACGGGGCCCTGCCGGCGTAGAGCCTGTTTGAACTGTGCCACGCCCAGGACCACATTTCTCAGCTTCATCCACAGGAAGTAACCTCCTCTGGTGCTGGAGGGCCACGTGCTCTCCAACACCGCCTGGACACCGGGAGGAAAGACAGGGTAAAGGAGTTAGAATGACCTCCCTGTCGCCCCCCCCCCCCTTCAACCAGTGCAGCTCTGGTCTACGTGCGTTTATATTCCAGGCCCATTGGAAATCAACGTGACCTTTAACCTTTGACACTTGGAAATCTAAATCTAAATCAATCTCTGAGTCCAAGGAACAGCTGGTCAAAAGGTGAAGGAATTCTGAAAGCAGCCTTGAGGTTGTGTTCAAAAGATCAAACGCATGTTTTGTGAGGCCGCCGTGACCTTTGACCTTTGACCGACCAGATCGAATCTGTTAATCCGTGAGTCTCGGTGAACATCTGCAACAAATCTGAGAGGATTCTCTTGAAGTTTTCCTGAGATATGTTGTTCACAATGCAAACAAGTGTCCAACTTATGTTATTATAATTTTGAGAGATTCCCTCAAGGCGTTCCAGAGGTGTTGGGTTCACAAGAGCAGGACGGACCACCTGAAAACACTCACTGGCTTTCACCGGTTTACTTTGATACTTGTTACAGGTCATTTTTAATTCAAATTATTTAAGATATGAGTGTTTTCTCCATTTCAGACACTGGAATATTAACATATTCATCTGATAACTACAGATAATCACTGAAGACAGTGTGTTTTATGGTGAAAACTGCAGCTGCGACATTTTGAAGTGACTGAACTGAAACTGACCCAATCTCTGTTTCATTAAACCGTGTTGAATGAATATTCATCAGAGCCGTTAAACCTCAGATCCACGCTCCCTCTCGAACAGAAAAGTCACAGCAGCTGTTTGTGGCCAAGTCACGTTCGACAGTCTGCTCCTAAAATACACCCCCCCCCCCCCCGAGAGCAGCTCACCGGTAATCCTCATTACACCGGCTGCCGCTGAGTGGAGGCTGGAAGGATCCGGACCAGGTGAGCACCCTGGAACCGCTGTCAGTGACTCTGTTAATGTGACTGACACACAGTGGTCTGTGCCTCAGACTCACTGACACTCAACGAGCCCTCGTTAGACTCTACGTTTAATAGGTGAGAGCTCTAAGATGGACTTCTGTCACCCTACAATAATCTCTTCCTACAAACAATGAAAGTGCTTTTCAGAATAAAGGCAATAGACACAACAGTTGGTGACCTCGTTATATTTGAAAAGGCAAAAGGATTCTGGGAACTGCACCTGCCCAAGTGAAGAAAGTTAAAGTATGAAGCTTAATTTAAATACATCACTGTCCTCATAATGTCCTGCTGCTGCAGCTCCTCTTTTCAGCCTCTGTCTAGAATGCAAGGAAGGTTATTGCTCCTACACAATGTCAGGAGGAACTTTCTGTTCAGTTTAGTTTCAGGTTTGTTTTATTGAGCTGCAGATCACCACTATTTATTTAATTTCTTTAATTGTAGTTTCTTCCTGTGAAACAAGTGGTCAGTCTCATTTTATTTGTAACCGACCAATATCTGAATTTGACCTAAAGAAGCAACTCTTAGCGTTTGTGATCACTCCAAGTCTTCAGCCTGAAAGATGAAGCAACAACCCCCGAGGCTTCACATCAGAGTGACCTTCACCGGGGCCTTGTCGTCTGCTCCCTCGTCATCTTATTTGGTTTGATTCTCCCTGTGTCTCCACATCATGGACAGTGTGAGCTGATAACACAGTCTGGATTCATCCCGACAACTGAGTGTGATCTTCACGTGACGCCAAGCGACCTTCGGGACGGGAAACTGCAAATGTCACCAATGTCTCTTTCTCCCTGAAAGCCGAGCGTCTGCAGAGCGATCAGCGTGATGAAGAGTCTCCGCCTCCCGGCTGTCGCCAGGAGAGGAATGGATTTTAGCGACGAAGCAGCCGAGCACGGTGATGTAATGATTCAGATGCAGTTATTTATGAGACTAGTGAGTATCGTGGATAAACCTCCAGGTCTGGAAATATTGTGATGTTTGATCTATTCTAGAATCTATTTACAAATCAATGGTGCGGCTTCACCTTTTAAGAAAATGCATTTAAACCCTAATTAATGCAATCAATACCAACATTATAATACTCAGAATAGTAAAGCAACTTGTGATAATGGTAGTTACTTATTCATATTAAGCTTTTATCTATTTATTTGATCACATGTGGATCTGACTACTTTTCCATACTTTTACTTCCTGTTGATTTATGATATTTCTTCGTCCCTCTAACCTGAGCATAGGAACAGTTTGATTTGTACAACAGACGGTTCTCCAGACTTTATTGTTCTATATTGCTTCTCAGAGATTTGTTAAGACTTTTCGAAACCGTGGTTGCGTTCATGTGTTTGTGAAACTCGCAGCAGAATCAGCTGAATATCCGTGGTAAACCCAAATCACGACCACGGCACCCGGGCTGACGGCGCACTGTGACACTCTGGAGTCCCAGAGCTGACTTCAGAAGTGTCATTTGTTAGTTTCATCTGGTACCAACACTGACTGTTAATACAGGATTTCTGTTTAGAAAAGAGTTGATGCTGTTCATTCGCCACATGACCAGATGTCTCTGGCCTGATGCTAACGTCCGTCCTGAGAGATCTGATCACAAGTGGACGTCTTTTGGGTGAGCCTGTGTTCACATCTGGTGTTAAAATAAGAACTGAATGTGTCTCCTGTGACCACATCTGACTTCCCTGTTCTGTATTCAAATAAACACGCACGTCATTTGTGTTGTTTAACCACTCAGCGTTCACAGATGTGTCCGATGACGATGGTAACATCGGTGCATGTGCATCAAATAATACTTTTCTTAATATCTCAGCCAAGGATGTTGTGTTTTCACCCCTGCTCGTTTGTTTGACGGCAATGGAATGGTGTCTCTGATGCTACACACATTTGTGCAGATTCACCACACACATGATCACAACAGGCGTGTGTACCTTGTTGTAGTAGCCGTATGTGATGGCGTTGGGGTGGATTCCAGCCTTCTTCATCTCAAAGAGGACCCTGACTGCCAGGACCGGCTGACCGTACTGTCCACAGAGCTGCATCAGCACCCGGTAGCACACCTGGAGTCGTACATTTAATTCACATTTAATTAAAAAACAACCCGAAAGTGCAAAATGTTTGCAACGTGTGATAAAAACATGAAGTGACCTCGTCCGGCGGCTGCAGCTTCTTGGCCTGCATCTTCCTGAGCACGTCGTAGGCGGTGCGCAGGGCCCTCACCTTGGAGTGGCAGACCTTCACGTACGCCGGCAGACAGATGAACCACAGGCCGTAGCAGTGACGGAGCAGACACTTGGACCACTGCTGAGGAATGGACGAGTACTTCTTTGCAATCTTCTGGGACAATTTGATCTCCTGTGGGTGTGAAGAGGAGAGAAGGACATTTTTTAGCAGATAAGTGTGAGAGTGACCGTCGATATCAAAGCAGCTGGAGCAGCTGTCTCTGTAACTCCAGAGAGAAATCTACAAGTCTCAACATCTCCCATCACTCTATTATTAAAACCACTGCATCAGTAACACAACTTGGTTTTTCTCATCTACATTTTGAATATGTTGATATCCGTTTCGCTGGATCCTGAGTTTAAGTAGCAGTTGATGGTTTAGGTTTTTTAATTTCTGTGAGTTTGATTTTTGCTTTGCTCCGATTCGAGTGCTTAGACAAACACTTCAGGAATCGAACGTGTGACAGCCGTGAGCTACTGCGGTGCTGACCTGCTTGGTGCGTCTAAACATGGGGGCAGGGCTGGTGGGGCAGCTGTGTCTGGCAGCGAGGCGGGAGGAGGGCGTCCGCAGCCCCTCCATGGGGTCAAAGAGGTCAAGACTCAGCACTGGGAAACCATCGTACCTGACGAGGAACACACACAACCACACACAGACACACACACACACACACGTTAGTG
Source organism: Platichthys flesus (assembly GCF_949316205.1). NCBI lineage: Eukaryota > Metazoa > Chordata > Actinopteri > Pleuronectiformes > Pleuronectidae > Platichthys > Platichthys flesus. The sequence continues at coordinate 2,540,291 of NC_084945.1, read as the reverse complement.
AAAGCAGTCGCATAGTTTTACAACTCAAACATCTCTCGGTCTACGAGAGGAATCGTCTGCAGAGAAAAGTCAAATTCCAGTAACATCTGAAATAAAATATTTCCTTCCAAGGTCACATTGATCATAAACATGGTTTTTACTGTAATTACATTCAACGAGAGCCGATCGCTGCAGGTCATCATGGATTATTAGGGCAGCTTAATTTAGGTGGTTCTGAAAGAGCATAAATTATACAGAGCGAAACTCGACTGTGGAATGTGAATACCACAGAGTCAGACCATCACAGACCAGCAGTCATGTTCTTTACTCTGTGAGGGAGCTGGACTCCTGCTGATCCTCATCATCGGCTGCTCCAACTGCGATTTCACCGAATTTAATCTCAATTTATTATTTAGATTCTGTAATTCCCCCCCTGATGTTAGATGTCAGTCCTGTTTACGGCTCAGAAGAACAGGAAGTGGCCTATTTCACATATAAAACAGTTTTTAAACATGTTTGTGATGTAGCAGCCTGTTCAGATGTTCTTTATGTATTCCACCATTTGAGTGTTAAGATTATTTGTATTTACCTGTAGCAGAGCGGGTGCTCCTCCCCCTCGGGCAGGGGGGGCAGCTCTGGAGGTGTGATGAACACCGTGTGCTCACTGCGCTGGGATTCATCAAACTCCATCAGCCTGGACTCCTCCGGCTTCTCACCGTCCACCTGCACAGCAAACGCACACAATCAAACATACACAGCCACACAAGCAGAGATGTGTGGGTGGTGGTCCACAGCAGAGAGAAACAGGGAGTGTTCTTCACTGGACGTTGAATCCGGAATTTATGCCCAGTGATGAACTTTTCAGTGTTCGGCCTGACACCTTTTAAATAAACACTTTCTCTGAAACGTAAATTGGAAGCAGCTTCGTGTCCGTCACCCGGAGAGAAGGCTTCCTGCAGAATGTGTCTGGCAGAGCCGAGGGAGGACGACAGCAGGTGACCTACATTCCATTTCTCTTTACTCTCTTTTGTTTTCTAAATCAACAATTCAGCTCCCAACCTCCCCTTATAGTTTCCTACAGGGAAATATTATCTTTAATGTCACAAATCTATTCGTACTAATCATAACTTTAAGAATAGAGTAAATAGAGCCCGACCAAAACCAGGATTGAATCATGTTAAAGAACTTTGACAGGGAAGCTACTTGAAGAGGCCTTCAAACTAAAACACCTGCAAGAAGTGTCACTGTTTAAAGCTGTAAACTTTAAATAAATCAAATTTTCAATTATGATCCATTGAGACATTTTTATTAATCATGAATCTCTCTCTTTACCGCACCGTTGTAACGAAAAGAGAGCTGAGCCGCAAGGCAAAGCTCTCGATCTACCGGTCGATCTTCGTTCCTATCCTCACCTATGGTCATGAGGGCTGGGTGATGACCGAAAGGACGAGATCACGGGTACAAGCGGCCGAGATGAGTTTTCTCAGAAGGGTGGCTGGCGTCTCCCTTAGGGATAGGGTGAGAAGCTCAGCCATCCGTGAGGAACTCGGATTAGAGCCGCTGCTCCTTCACTTAGAAAGGAGTCAGCTGAGGTGGTTCGGGCATCTGGTAAGGATGCCCACTGGGCGCCTTTCTTGGGAGGTGTTTCAGGCACGTCCAGTGGGGAGGAGACCTCGGGGAAGACCCAGGACTAGGTGGAGAGATTATATCTCAACACTGGCCTGGGAACGCCTCGGGATCCCCCCGTCAGAGTTGGTCAATGTGGCCCGGGAAAGGGAAGTCTGGGGCCCCCTGCTTGAGCTGCTCCCCCCGCGACCCGACCCCGGATAAGCGGATGAAAATGAGATGAGATGAATCTCTCTTCTTAACGGATACACCCGTATTCTACATGATAAGCAACTGTCTGGTTGAAAAGTGGTTTTGTCAGCAGGATTACACAAAAACTACGGATGCTGGTTGTTGTATGGGACATGAGCCAAAAAAAGAACACAAACATTTTTCGGTCTGTGGATCAACACAAACATCTGGATCTAGTGAATTTCAATGTGGTTTCTTAAGGGCACTGTTGATAATCAGTGGAGGTATGCGCTCTACGGAGAGCCGTTCTAGTTTTACATTCAACTTCCCTCCTTTACAGTTTGCTTTTCACAGCTGTTAATTGATTCAATTACGTTTTAATTTGTGTGATTAGTTTCTGTTCGGTGTTGTTCCTCCGCTGGATCTCATTAAATTTGTTGCTGTGATGAACTACTTTCCCTCGGGGATCAATACATGCTAACCTTATCTTTCTCTGTGTGAGTGCTGAGTGCGTTAGTGTGCAGCACAACGTCTGTGTGTACTTTCTCTCTGAGCAAATAATGAGATCCAGCCACAGATCACAAAGACTGTAAGGCTGAAATAGAAAGGACGAGAAGACCCGGGGCCACAGGACACAGGAAGTAGAAGCTGTGGACGTCGGCCTCAGAATTCCCTTCCACTGTGTCTCCATTACGTCCAGAACACACACAAACACACACAACTGATCCAAGGATGGACAAGTCTAGTTCAGAGTCTGTTACAAATGTCACCTGTGAAAATCAGTGACCCTCAGACAGGGGAAGCGAGTGGCTCTGTGGACTTTAAGACTGCAAACACACGAGATGTAACCTTCAGCAAACACATGTGATGGAGTAACACTGTGAGTCGGGGGGGGGTAAAACGCCACACACACACACACACACACACACACACACACACACACACACACACACACACACACACACACACACACACACACACACACACACACACACACACACACACACACACACACACACACACACACACACACACACACACACACACACACACACTGTCACACTGAAGGATACGAGCCCAGAGGACGTTTCTAAAAACGCTTCATGCTCCGTTAGCGCCTCAGAAATCCCTGAAGCGTTGAAAGCCCTGACTCACTGGCACTCGTGAAAAAGTATACAGCACAGGAAAAACTGCAGTCGAAGCAAATGCAAATATCCCCCCCCCCCCCCCCCCAAAAAAAAATGGAAAACTATCATCTTCTAGGACAGTCACAGTATTTCATTTAAATGTGTTCCTTATAAATCAGAGCCTGAGGAGTGAGTGGGGAAATGAACACGACAGCTCAGGCTGGAGGCAAACTGCTTCCTTCTGAGTCAAGAGCTACATAAACAGTCCCTTTTCATTTGAATAGGACCTTTTCAAACTAAAACAATCTTTGAACACAGGAGGGTTTTGGATATGTATTCAGTTTAAATCCACGTCCAAGCTAACACGCCTGAGAACACACAACACAAGGCCACTCACGTACACTGACCTTGTGTGTGCAGGTGTTAAGAGATTGCTTGATTGTCATATTTCCTACTAAACAGTTGTATCACTGTAAAACACAGTAACACTTCAGGGAAGGCCAAGCCGTGACCAACAAGACCCAATCAGAAGCTCCGTCTCTGCCTTTAAACCTCAAACAGGGGCCAAACTTCTCTGTTTCAGCGGCTCTGAAGTCATCAATAAAAGAATCTGTGTTTTCAAATGAAAATGAACTAGTATGGATGAGGCCTAACAGACACATGTAGTTCCCTCTACATCTTATTTCAACTTCTAATGATGTTGTTGTTTGTTAGCATCATGCACGAGGCACAAATCCCCAATGTGGAGACAAAATGAAGCCAGAATCCACAAAGTAACAACAGACTCACCTTAGATCCTTTGTCTGCACTCCGCTCTGAGTTGTACAGCTGCTCGAACACATGGAGGCAGGAGACGAAAGAGACAAGAGACAGAAGAGGAGGAGGTGAAGAAACACAGGAGAGAGTAGAAGCTACTGTGACTGTTGCACGAGGATGAAGAGAGAACAACAGAATCCCTCCAGAAGGTTTTTGTCAGAAGCTTAATTCCACTGAGTCAGAAAGAAAACGTAAACAGCACAATGTAGGAACGACGAGCTCACCTTGTCCACGCAGTCGTCGAAGAACGCCAGGCTGGCGTCTTTGTCGCTGACGAACGAACACTCCTCGATGAAGCGGATGAACATCTGGGTCTTGGTCATCAGCGAGTAGAACTTCTGGTGAGAGCGGTCGCGGCTTTTCAAGAAGCCTGAGAAATAAATGTTAAAACGTCAGCTTCTAAATAAATGAACAAAGGTATATTTAAAATATCTTAACTGCTTAAAAAATGATCGACAGGAGTGATTCACAGACTCCCTCCGAAGCTGTGGTGAAACAATCCATCATCCCACTAAAGGCTCCATGTTCAACGTATACAACCTCCATTTGTCTGGTGCTGGATGATGCAGCAGCAGACAAACACAATGTTATTAGTATAATGGCCTTTTGGGGATGAATAGCTTCCTTGATGGAAGCTGAAAGCAGTTTAACTGACTAATAAGCCGCGGCTGCTGCTGCTGAGGGACTGGAAGCAGGACGGATGGACACTGGCTCACGGCACAGAGGTGGAAGCCAAACACTGAGAAACACTTCCTGCAGCTGATGAATATTCACTCCTAAGCATAGAGTGTATATAAAGAAGGACAACCCACTTCCCACCTCTTTACAGAAATAGAGCTAAGACATCCCAGATACAAACGCTACCATCTGTCTCAGATGTCTCACCGCATTTTCATAGCATTTAATTTAGAGTTAAACTGTTTGTTTGTTTGTTTGTGTAGCTCCCATCCAAACTGGGATTAAACGGCACTAACCACTGCACCACCGCGCCGCCTGCTTCCCGTATACTTTGACTTCTGGGGCTCATATCCCCTGCATTAACATGGAGGAGGCGAGTGATCTGTAATGCAACCAGCTCCGTGGGGAGTCGATTGAAACACTTCACTTTCAGGAGCCGTCACGTCCTCAATCTTTATTTACAGTCTATGATCCGGACACTGATCTGCAGCCCGGACCATTGAGTCGGACCATAACTGCTCTCAGCTCTTTATCTTATTTAGAGACGGGACTCCAGACACGGCCGGACTCTCCCTGCATCTAATGAAGTTAAGGTGACGGACTGAAAGCTCTATAATTAGATAACGGAGGACACTTCTATTTCGGGAGGCAGCAGAACGGCAACGCGTTCTTTATTTTATGCTGCTGTAGATTTGACGTAGAGGCTTTTACGTCTCTCCTGAGCCGGGTGGTTGTGTAACGTCCTGTTTGCTGTATCGTGTAACTCACTCCGGACACGACCTTGGCTGCAGCCGCCCTCGAGCGGCGCGGCCACGATTTTACGTGACGTGAACGCGCCCCGGACACAGAGGCCGGACTCGAGCCTCCGGAGGCTTCATGGTCGCTGCATTTGCAAACTGACAAAACAGCCTTGAACCCCCGACCCCGGCAAACGCTGCGTAAACAGCTCCTGTGTTTACTCCGAGGTGGGGATGGACACTTGTGAAAGCTCATGTTTTAAACAGCACCATCTGTTCTCGAGTCTGACCAGCTGGAGAGAGGAAGGTGCCACAGATGACACAGCATTCTTTTATATATTCATGGCCTCATTAGCTCTAATAATCCACTGTACCTGTACAACCGGGACTCGAAGGGGGTTCACCGCCTCGACCGGACACCGGATAACAACCAATCAGAGGAGCAGACTAAACTTTTGGGGGATTACATCAGTTCCCTGCTGGTCGATCAGGTCCTCAAACCAACACACCGGATCTAAAATACTCAGGATGTGATTGATCTGCTCCACACAAGCAGCTTAACCTTACAAATCAGTCCCTCAGATCAGACCTCAGATTATTTAAATAGATAAAAGAAACAGCTCTGGGTCCCAAGAACCTTGAGAGAGACTGATCTGAGAAACTGACTGAGGATAAAAACTAAATATAGCATTTTTCAAAGAGCTTCAGCAATAAAAACCATCTGAACAGTTCAAACAGGTTTTCTCCAAAAGATTAAAGTTGATTGAAGAGGTTTGGACTTGAATGGGAACTCTTCAACAGATGTTCAACCTGCTTTGTTCCGAGAGATCCCCGATCTGTTGTTGTTTCGGGTTAAACATGAACTTCCACAAGACAACGATCTGATCCATATAGAAGAAAACATGAATACATTGTGGAGGAACTACAGCACATGGGGGAGGATGAGGCTGCTACTGCCCAGATTAAAGCGACGCAGAGCATCAGAGACAATTTGCAGCTGAGGAGTCGCTGTGTTTCCAACTTCCAGCTTCAGTTTGTGATAAATAACACAAACTTTTACATTCACAGAAAAACACTATATAACCAACACGTGGAAAGAAACTCTAAAAAAAACATCATATGTCTTCTTTAGGTGAAGGCTCATTATCTGTTCGTCTCAGGGCATCTTTCAAATCTTGCCAAAGCGATATGATTATATTCAGTTTGAGCGATGACACACAAACGTTTCCCTGAGCGTCTGAAGCCAAATGAGTGAATTCCTCAACCACAGCATAAAACTCAAATCCACCCCATCACAGATCAGCTCCATCGGTCTCAGGAGCGTGTGGTGGAGCAGCTGGCACCACACACGTCAGATTACTGGTTTTAAAAACAGCAAAGCTTCAACCATCTGCAATCAATAAACACTTCGGTGGGAGCCATCATGCAGACTGTTTAGTTTCAGCGAGAAGAACAGGAACAGGACAGATGGGTTCATCCCTCCTGTTTCCTCCGAGTCTCCAGAATCCTGCACAGGGGAAGAGGTTTAAACTTCTGAATACCTTGTAGGTCAAAGAGCGAGCTGGCGTCTGTGGCTTTCTCGGACGGCGCCTGGGTGATGGGTCGTAAGAAGGACCGGTAGCCCTTCAAGATGGCTGCCATGAAGCGCAGGAAGGCTTCCTGGATCTCCAGCTCCAGCGTGTGGAGGCTCTTCCCACAGCTCAGCTCCGACGAGTCGCTCATGCTCAGCTCCAGCAGCCCGTCGGGTCGCTGCTGACCTGAAATCAGAGAGAAGGTTCATTCAGCGTTTACTCAGTGCACATTAGCATCAACACAATCGTTCAATCGTCCCCTCAAACTGAGGTCGGTGCTGAAAATGTGCCATCGTTTGAATTTTGATGAAGTCATTACGATCGAAGTCTATTAGTGTGAGGAGTGGATCCGTGACTGTGTCGTCTCACCCGCTGAACTGAAACAAACCGAACGCTGGATATCACACACGATCTGTTCAGAGTCATTCATGTATTAAAGGTTTCCTGCTGAATATTGGAGATAAACTCTGTTTTTTTTAATAACTTCTGAGTCTTTTTAACTGATCTCAGTTCAGCTTCACTCTTCAACTTGCTGGACGCTGTGCCTCTCGGTCAGTTCTTCTCACAGGAGATGGAACCCACTCACAGAACAGACGAAATGAGTCATCAAGCTCATTTTGAAGCTGGTGTTCTAAGGTGAAACATTACATAGTGTTGCTTTCAGTCTTGTTTGGTGAACGAGGATCAGGATTAAGTCATCAAACTTAATAAACTGGAGGTTCTGAAGGTCTACAAGGTGGAAATGTCTCAGACTAAACCTCTGGCTGACGTATCAATATTCAGCACTTGTTGCAGCGACCGGGAAGATTTTCACCTTCACTGAATCAGTAAATTGATTTATTCAATTTCTACCGCTCGTCAAGCAGCAGGTTTCGTGAGCGAGCTCGGAGAGAGAGCTGAGCGAGCAGCAGGGAAAGTTGACAATAACACAATGAGCCCGGAGCTGGAGGCAGACGGATAATAGGGATATAAAGCTATGATGGGATTATTGCTGGTGGTCAGCTTCTGCTGATTGGATTGAATCCAGGACCAATTGGAAAGACAACAGAATCCCAAACTAATGATGATGAATGAAGTAGAACTCTGAGGAACTTAATTAGCCTCACATTCTCTTGTATTGATTACACAATGTGATTATACAGCCAAAGAAGTCTTGTACCCTGAACATGAACATTAGTGTGTAAATACGTGTTTTTAAAATGGCGACTGACTCCTTCCTCATCTGTACACAAACCTTCAGACGACTACAACATGAAAGGTTGGCTCTCAGGTGTCCTTCAGAATAAAGTAGAGCACGACTTCTGGTAGGCATTATTATTGACTGATTCCACAGCAGCCAGCCACACAAAGTGTGTGTGTGTGGGTGGGGGGGGGGTGAGTTGCTCCTGTGCAGACTGGTAAAAGGGATCCATTGCATCTCATCTGTGGGTTGAGGCTACCTGCAGTACGAGTCTGAGATGTTTTGATCAGTAAATGTGTGTTTTTACAGTGTAGAGATTTGTGTGTTCACTCATTTGTCACATTTCACCACCGATCAGATCTGGAGACAGAAGCCGGATGTTCAGAGCTGCTCGTGGTTTTTCTGGCCAGTGTGAAAGAACAAGGCTTTGACTCCATGTTCAGAAATCATTTCTTCAACCAAACACAGATTAAGACGAAAACCACAAATTTGAAACATTTCCTCAAATATTTTTTCTATTAACCAGACACGCAGGAGTGACCGTGAAATGAAAACAACAAAAATCAAACAACCGGCACATTTGTGTGAAAACGTATTCCAGCAGGTAATTTATCAGCCCAGCACTCACCGTCGAGCAGCTGCTGGTAGAGATTGCTCAGCACATTCATCAGGTTTTTACAGGCTTTCTTTGGCAGGATCTTCCATGTGAGCGCTCGCTTATCTTCATTGCTGAAAGAAGCAGAGGCAGACACTGAGCTGCTGAGAAGCTGAGAGGCCTAAACCAACACGGACAGTGGTCTGACTGGTGCAGACCACCCTAACGCTGTCTGGCTGCTAATGAGGCCAAAGAATGATGTGAACCATCTCTGGCCTCACCTGACATACCAGAAAAGTGCATGAGCTTCAAATTAAAACAAGTCTGACACTGTGAAAATAAGAATTTCCACCAGCTCCAGGAAATTGGCGTGACCTCTAAACTTAGAACTCGGGACCAGGCACGAATGTGGTCTGGAAAAAAATATGTTAAAGGAACGATGTTGATCTTAAAGCTGGAAGTGCTGAATGTTATATGTGCGGCTCGCTGCCCTAAAGTTCAACCCTTCAAACAGCAAGTTCAGGCTTCATCATGGAGACAGATCATGTTTTCAAAATAAGTTAATGTCATAGATCTCACACGAGTAGTTTCTCTGAATTACTACAGCGATGGGAGGGTTTGTGTGATGCTCACTGGAAGATGGTGTTTGTGTCCAGGTCCACGCAGCTCACATCTGGCGGGGGGTCATAGAGATCGAAGTAGCGAGAGTCCACTCCCACGATGAAAGGACAGGGGGCGCTCAGCACGTCGGCCAGCGCCAGGGGGCACAGAGGGATGTAGGGACACGGCCAGTGGAACGGGAAGATCATCTGAGGAGCAGGAGCGAGAGGAGAGCGTGAGGCCTTCACTGACCTGAGACGGTGGAGGTGAGACCAGCTCCTGGTTTAAAGCAGTAACTTACAGACACCAGTGCTTCGGTGACACTGGTCAGCACGGCCGGTCGGAGCGAGTGCACCAGGATCTTGTGTTCGGTGACGGCGAACACCAGCAGCGTGATGGCGTTCTCTGGTCCCAGGTTTTGGAGCAGCGTGGAAAATCTGCCACCACTGAAAAATGTTTTTTAGATATAATAAAACATTTAACTATTGTCTTCTAGAAACAACTGAAACATGACCTCACAACACCAGCAAGCTCATGGCTGTGTGAATGTTAGATTCATATCCTTGGGTAAGAATACAGTTTGATAATATTTAAACAATAGAAATGCAGAATCAATGACAAATCTACTGCTACATTCTAAAAACAAGTCTTACAAGTGTTTGTTGAGCACATACACTGCATCCATGTGTGATTTGAGGCATATCAGTGGCTGATGCGTGTGAACTCTCACCTGAGCGGTAAAGGAGAAGATACCGGCTGGCTCAGCATCAGGCTGTCATGAGGAGAAAGCTGTGGAAGAACTGGAAAGTGAGATAAAAACCAACCAGGCAAGAAAAAGACACCTACACTGAATAATTCAAATATTCAACTGTAGCGGAGGATCTAAATTTTGCCTCTCCTGCAGCCCTCAGGCATCACAAGGCAGACGATGACACTTTATCTGTGCACTATTTTTACAAAGACAAACAACAAATACCTTGTGAGTCAAACTTACCTGCACCAGGATGCGAGGCCTCTGAGACGAGGGGAAGGGAACTTTGTGCATGAAATGCGAGATGTGCCTGAGCGGGAGAAGAACAGGGAGGAGGTGAGGCCAGAAATAACTTCAGTGGGCGACCAAGTCATCCATCAGCTCGCCCCTCGCAGATGGGCACGAGTGAGGAGCAGCAGTGAAACACAGGAGGCATGAATCTTCTGGCCACATTACCTGACCACGATAACGTCAAGTGAATATACTGGTTTCCACAACTTCACCCCGGTAGGGAAAACAGCTGTGGGTCACGGATCTGTTATTTATGGACCTACTATTTATTATTTACTTTTTGTTTGGTTTCCCCAAATGTAGAGAAAACTGAAAAAGTTAATAATGTATTGTTACATTTTGAGTTTTGCCATCTGCCCCCCCCCCCCCCCTTACCCTAACACATATAGTATACTCCTATATGCGGGAATGTAACATTTCTATCAACTTTAAATACTACAGATTTTTTGCGTTAATTTCGTGCATATGTGTGCGTTTCTTCTGAAAGATGACAGATACAGACCAAACAGAGCAGTACTACTGGAAATCGTGGGGGGGACAGCGTAGCCAAGTAGTTCAAGCGAAATGATGACCGGACACGAGGAAGGAATGTCAACAATGGTGGAACTTTTCGAGGAGAGACTTTACGAGTTGGTAAGAGACTATATGTGGTTACTTCACAGCTTCCTCCACCGTCAACACGTTCTCTGCTGTCAGACACTCTCGACTCTTCATTGCCCTCTAGTGGATATGGATATATGGCTGAACAAACAGCCATATATCCATATCCACCGTGAAGGACGCATGAGAGTATAGGTTGGCAGTGACGGTTGCATCGTTTGAGACGGACGCACAAGCAGAAGATGTTTGATGTGTTTGAACCTGAGAGATGACTCACTTCTCGATGGGCAGGGCATGAGGGCCGGAGATGGAGTAGCGGTACAGGAATGTGAGGAACTTGCGAAAAGCATCAAAGAAGGGCCAGTGAGAGAGCAGGCAGATGCACTTGTTGGTGTGCACCAGGCGGGGGTCGGTGGTGTGGCCGCTGGGTGAAGCCGCGGGGTTCGGGGAGGCGGAGGAGGGCTCGGGTGGATCCAGGCTCAGGAGGCCGAGCTGGGAGAGCTGCTGATCGGACAGGCACTCCTCTGGGAAGGGCTCGTAGAACTGGATGGCAGCACCGTACACCTGGAGCAGGAGACACGCCGGTTACACAACTCGTAAAACACCACACTGCATTGCTCTGTTGTCGTGTTTCTGATGTGACACATGCTTTTAAAAAAGGACAAACTGGCGAAGCATCTCTGTCGACCTGGGGAGAAAGGTGCAGGTCGGAGGTCACATCAGGTCTGTTTGACTGCACCCCCGACTGCATCTGTTTAATCTCAGCGCTGCTAGTAACCCATGAATCTCAGTAGAGCACATCTGCACCGAGGCCCGACAGTAAACTCAATTAAGCAGCACCAAACTTATTCCTATTGAAATCGCTAGAAATGTTTAAAACCTCCTTTCTAAAAAAAAATGTTTTCCTCCTTCCACCAAGTTTCCTGGAAATCTGTTCAGTAGCTTTTGTGTAATCCTGCTAACAAGAAACAAACAACCAGGGGTGAAAACATAACCTCGTTGACAGAGGCTATTCATTTGCCAAATCAATCATTATCAACTTATAATTTTGACATAATAAAATGTCACAACATTTGAGCAAAGATGCCAGAGAATTCCTCGAAGCTGATGTCTTAGAATTCTTGACTCACGATTCATAACCCAAAGAGGCAAATGTTCTGTATTTTTAATTGGATTATATAATCAATCATAAAAACAGCTGCCAATGACATGCAGTTGTTTGCAATTATGAATAACCCCCAGGTATCTGAACCACATTTACTTCATGGGAGCCTTATTGACACATAACCTCAACCATCACGAATGAACAGAAAGTGTAGAGCTCTGGTGTTTCACCTTTATTCTACATCGATACCGTGAGTTCCAAACCAGCAGCAGTGATCTGAGCCAGTATCAACATCAGGTCAAATAAACCCCCTCTGATTCCTGGAAACGTGAAACTTTACTGATTCACGATCAACGTGATAAGAACTACTTAAAAAAAGCCAAAGTAATAGAAAACTATTTCACGATTACTTTGACTTTCTAATTTGTGCCATGTCCCATCCACTAACTTGGAGGAGGCTGGGTTTTATGACCCTTTACTGCAGCCAGCCACCAGGGGGCGAGCCAGGTGATCTGGCTTCACTTTCAGGGGGTGTCATGTCATCCATCTTTATTTAGAGTCTATGGGGCAGCTGTAAGAACCAAATTCTCTCCAGAGCCAGTTTTTTTAAGTTTCTAAAAACATAACATGTTATTCAACCCACCGAACTGGGATATGATGTATAAAGGAGGAAGTACATGTCAGAGTAGAGCTGGGAAATTAATTATAAATGTGGCGTCTCTCATGTCGGTTAATTCGGTGAACAAACTTTCCCCAATTCACAAACTGACTTCTCCAGAAATAACTAACAACCCTTTTTCAGTTTCTATCTGTTTCAGCCAATAAGCGCCTGTTATAAAAAAACAAAACAAACCCTGGATGTGGAGATGCAAGGTTTTTTTCTACAGTTAAAAGCAACATGCATGCCTGACCCACTTTCCCTCGTGGCATCCAGAGCTTTGTGGTTTTCCCGCTCCACACTGTGGTCGTGTCAGCTGCACAGACGGCAGTTACAGTCGCTTGATGAGGTCTAACGGTCACTGCCAGCCTCTCATAGCTGCTGCTGCTACAGAGGTGTGTGTTCGAGGTGTAGCTGTGAGAGACGGACAGAAAGCAGAACAGAGATCCTCCTCCGTCTTACCTTCTCTCCAGAGGCTCCTGTGAGGACGAAGGTGGAGAACACAGGGAGGGAGTATTTGGTTTTTGCCGGCCAACACTCGATCGTGGCGCCCATGGGAAGGCAGAAGAGAGGGACCGACTCCGGCAGCGGGAAGGACTCATAGTCCTCCTCTGGATATCTGCTGAATAAACCTAGAAGGAAAAAAAATAAATAAACAAACCGGCTCAATTAAGGGAGATGCTAAGTGCAGCCCCCCCCCGTGATTACCAATTAACAGCTAATCCAGATTCAGAACTGTCTTCCTAACGAGCTCGGAATGAAACAACACAAGTTGGGTTTATCTAAGTCACAACGATTCTGTGCGACTTCATCGACTCAGCGTTTCAACGGCTCGGTAATAAGGAACCAGTCGGTAATGAGGCCTTTAGGTGATGAGTCACTGTCACTGGACACAAACAACAAACAATGAAGTTGAGATTTTATTGTTGCTCACTCTGGGCAATATCTAACTTTGGCTCGGGGATGATGAAACACAAGTATCACTAGCAGACACACAAACAGTTTGTGTTGTTTAAAACACTCTCTGCCAAACAAGTTTCAAACCTACAAACTGTCAAACTACGAATCATCAAACGCTCCTCAGATGTCCTCATAATGAAACTCCAAGGGTGAAGCAACAAGCAAAGAGGGCAAGTGCCCCCCCAGAGAACACATACCTACACTAGTCTACAGCCACAACAGTTGTGTGTTGATCCACCTTGAAGTCTACGTTTGGTTCTATACAGCAGACTGCAATGACAGCACGGTTGGAAATCCCCTGACAAGGCCCCAAGCCACAAACTTTTTACACCTTAAACTTTACCTGTTCACTTCTATTTAGGTGTATGTGCAGTGGGAACTTGACTTTGATAATAAGAGAATCATTATTCATGTTGTTCGTTGCTATATTCTAGACCCGTGGTGGAAATAAACAGAACCTGCTGTGTCATGTAGTCAGCAACTCAAGTTAAAGCTTTTTTCTGGGGGGATATTTTTTTCTGTCAGGCAAGAACACTCTTGAGTAAATAGTATAATCCACAATCTGTGTACACACAAACACAAACACACACACACACACACACACACACACACCAATGACTGTGCAATATTCAGTATTCAGGTCTCACTCTTGTTGCATATTAGACATTTAGTTATACCACATAAACTTCAGAGTGAGTGCATACTGATATGATTTCAGTCTCAAGAGGTTTCTCTGCACTTTAGTTGGTTTCTTTTCCTTTTCTACAAAAACCAGGGATTCATCCACAAAAAGCAGCTTCACTGGTTCTGATCAAACTCCTGCCTCCGTCCAGAGACAAAGACAGATGTGGCTAAACACATCTGTTTCCAAAACGTTGCAGTTTGATGCATTCTGCATGTTTCCTGGGCAGGAATTATTAAAAACAAACAACATTTCTCTGAGCTGACTCATCCAAAGCATTAGAGAGAAACAGATAGAATCTCCCAATTCACAGTCTGCTGCTTATTCAACACGTTGACGACAAAAAGCGAATCTGAGTCGAATGCAGCCGCTGAGCCGACGTGCGATCACACAGTCGACTGTCAACGTGTCTCTGGCACCGGATTGATGTGGAATAATCCTTCATAGATACGGCAACCATTTAAACCTTTTAAAGAGGAAAAATAAAGGGCGTGCAGAGGCTTATCTCATTATTCCAAATCTGAGGCATCAACATGCTTCAACAAGCCTGAACATGTGAGCACAGCTGCAGCAGCCGCCCCTCCTCTAGAGACGGTTCCGACACACGAGGCTTGATGCCATTCACACTTATCTCTTCAAATACATTTTGGATGGAAAGTAATTATAGACATTCACGTTACTTGATATCATGAGTCACCAGGAACATGAGGAAAACATCAGTATTTGGATCTGTGTGCAGCAGGAGTTGAGGGATTTACCTGCTTTGTAGGCGATCATGTTGGTTTTGGCCACAGACTTCTTGTAACACAGGTAAACAGACGAGCCCCACTAACAAACAAGAAGAGCAGAAAGGAGAAAGTTATCGTACAATGAAGACCCCATGAAGAGTCGCTGCAATGATTTTAAAACATCCACAATGTTTTACTGTCCTCTGACACCAAATCCTCACTATCCCAGTCAGTGAACTGTGTGAGAAGGTTGTGTTACTGCGTGATGTGACTGCTGCTGCAGGATTACACTGAACCTCTGCAGCGTCAGACTCAATGATCATTTGGGTGGAGCTCTGCTGATGATGAACAAAAATCATCGAACTACTTCTAATGTCTCTTTTATGACATGACAACATAATGGAAATCGTTTTGTGTAGCAGTGGTAACAGGTTTCCTATAGATCCATGTCTCTCTCACCATGCTGCTGTTGAGGTTCTTCTCCACCTTACAGAAGGTGTGCGGCGGTGACTCCCCCTTGCTCGGCACGATGATGCAGATGTCTGTGACGGCCAGGGCGGCGTGCGGCTGACTCTCCGGCGCCCGGCGGTACGTGACGTAGATGCGCTGAGAGGAGTTGCCGCTGATGTTGGCCGGCCGGCCGGAGGGCGTGGTCTGGATGAGGTGGCAGCCCTGCTTCAGTCGCTCCTTCCACTCGAACAGCACACTGAGGAGAGGAGGCAGGAGTCAGCCAGAGATCGAGTCGTTCTCAGTGTGATCACTTTGTGTAACTAATGAACACAATGTGCAGTCGTGATCTCACTGGGCCAATTAGGTGGAGCCCTGGATTTCATTGTAACTTGAGGCATTTATCCCAGTTTTTAACAGAAAAGAGCTGATTCAGCCAAATGTCTGCTTCGAACCTCATGACCTGAAAAGCAACATTTCATGAAATGTGGGATTCTTTAAAAACGCTGCAGCGTCCCTTTCTTTTAAAATACAATACTTTAAACTTGAGAACATTTAGATCTAAATTCACAATTAGTATCATGCTCGATCGAGTTTAGATTACAACTAATTTACCTTCACCGAGGAGGTTCTGTTTCAGTTCTGTGTTGTTGAGCAGGATTACACAAAACTACAGGACTGATTCACACAAAACGTGGTGGAAGGATGCGTCAGGAAAGAACCCATCGAACTTTGGTGAGGATCCAGAATATTGTTTCACTTCCTCGGCAGCGTTTCAACCAGGAGTCATATCATGTACAGTGGGAGCAGGGTTTCAACTGAACGTGCATGGTTGTGCTCAGTGAGAGAGAGCTGCTGCATTTCGTGCACAACTGCAGCTGAAACTACCACAACTGACTGTGTGCGACAACAACTTTCTGGACGATAGCGTGAGTGAGCACACAGCTACACAAATGCATCAACGGAGCAAGTTAAAGATCTCCTGTGTGATTATTGAGAAACTTTTTCGGTTCATTATGAAACTGTCCCAAAGATATTTAATGGGAAATGCTCCTTTGAAATGGTGAGATAAGGATTTAGCCTTAGCGGTGGTTTGTGCTCTCAGAGCCTCCTTCT
The DNA here is from genome assembly GCF_949316205.1 of Platichthys flesus. NCBI lineage: Eukaryota > Metazoa > Chordata > Actinopteri > Pleuronectiformes > Pleuronectidae > Platichthys > Platichthys flesus. Next base: position 2,523,873 of record NC_084945.1, on the reverse strand, counting down.
TGTTTACAACTATAATAGATATGGTTGTGTTTAATAAGTGTTTTTATAACAAAGAACAACAATTAGTTGCCGTTAGATTAATAGCATGGCCTTGTGACATTGAATAAATAATCACAATAAACCCAGAAAATACTGATTGTTAAAAGATTAGACTAAATAGTTCACAACATATGAGACAAAACCTTATTAGTCGCTAGTGCTTAAATAAATCCGATGCTATTTGCTGTGTGGGACGGTGCAGTGAAAACATATTAACCCAGGACAATTAGACACAAGGGGACACTCGCACAAAGCACTTAGAGGACAAGTACTCAGAGGCATAATCGCAGCAGTAATTTAAAACACCCCTCTCTGTGCTTCCACTACGCACTTTTCATCCATTACGATTTCAAGTGGATCCTCGACAGGCATTTTGTGGCTGAAAAGAGAACAGGGATTCAAAGTGGTCCAATGTGGGATCGTCTGTTTTTCCATTTCGGCGCGGGGGGGACGATGGTGCTTCGCTCAGGACAGGACCGAACACCGAGTCTTGTCCCTGCTGCTACAACCAGGCGGGGGGGGGGGGGGGCGGGGGGGTGTCCATCCAGACTCAGAGCATGGAGGTTGACTTATCGGTCGGTGACAAATCAAAGTGTGTAGAACGTTAAACTGGTTTTTATGTTTTGTAAATTAGACGTCTCTCTGACCAGCTGTAGATGTGGAAGCAGGTCACAGTTTTTTAGAAGTTAACTTCAGGGAGTAAGAGCAGACGTTCTACTTCACACAGGTAATGTTGATATCTATATCTATCTATAGCATTAGGGTTAATTACCTTCTATTAATCTCTCCTTAAGACACATTTATATTAGTTTCTCACTTTAATAACCTCCTCAGGACTCGGTGTCTGAACCCACCGTGAGGTTTTTACCTTGGCTCTGATCTTAGTGGCTATTTTCATCATCATCTCTGCTGAGGAAGTTAAAGTTTCATTTCTGGATTTTCAATACGCAGGAAACTAGTGAGCAGATTTTTATTGAATTTGGCGAAAGGAAGAACCCATTAAGTTTTTGAATTGGATTCAATTAAGGGGGCGGATTTTTATTATCACTTTATTTAACATTATGAGACTTTCTTTCACGAAATTCTCAGCGAACAATAATCCGAGAAGTGTAGTTTGATTAAATCTATGAACTGGTGAGGTTCATAGATTTTTGAGACGACTACGATTGAGAATTTGTGTCCATGTTATGGTTTTGATCTCAATCTTTGTAAATGCAATATGGTGATAAATCTGTTTAGGTGGAGGAATGCTCCTCTTTCCTCTTGTGTGCTTTCAATCCTACAATTTATCTTGTAAAGCACTTTGTATCTGTGAAAGGTGCAAACATATATTAAGTTTACGGTAATAAAGTTGTATTATTGACGGCTCTGCAATTTACTGATTGAAACGCTGGAGGTGCCAGTGCTGAATTAAGCCAACTTGATATCAATATGACCGCTGTCCACAGATAAAACTACTTTTCCATCCTGCAGCAAAAATTCACAATCTTATTCACAATCCTGGCAATGAGTCAAAATGGAAATCATCATTGGCTACACTTGCACAAACACACACACACAGAGACACACACCTCAGCTTCCCATTAGTCCTGTCAGACTCTGGGCAGTGCAGCCCCTCAGGACGGTATCAGCACACAAAGCTGCTGATACCGTCCTGAGCCGAGTGCCCGTGTCAGTGCCTGATAACGCTGCACTCTGTGGTGTCAGAGGTCCGTGTTCGCCTCCTTAGCTTTGTCACCACCTGCCTCAGCCGGGCTGAAGTGTGAGAGGACTGAACAAACAGCAGCCAGTTCACACACTTCAGGATATGCTGCTGAGGACGACACCTGCCACGGCGATTCATGCTTTTCCTCTTTTTAGAGCAAACTCATGCCAGTGACTTGCAGACAGAAACCTGCTGCACTGGAGGAATTGTCTCTCGGAGCGTAGCACTTCGTAAAGTGTCTGTGTATGTAAACTCTGACTTTATTAGGTTTTAATGAGAGTTGAAACGATTTGTCAATCAACTAGTTGGTAAAAGAAATTTGATAATTAAATAATTCTTCATTTCCTGCCTCAAATTTTTGATGAATTTCCTCCGTATCCTCCTCCCATGTGACAGTTAATTGAAAATCTTCTGGTTTTGCACTGTTGGTCAGATAGAACCTGGCATTTCCAGATGTCACCTTGAGCGTAACAAAACTGGAAAGGTGGAAAAGAAAGAAAAACAGGCGCATGTTGACTTCATCCCACCAATCAACCCTGATCAATGGAGATTCAAAGCTTATATCAGAGTGGATTCCCAAAGAGCCTCTGAACCATCTCCTGAAAACCTCAGAAACTCCTCAGCTCTAGGACTTACCCCAGGTCAGTGAGCGGCGGCTTGTCACGACCTCTCCTGTAGCAGATGAAGATCTGCGGCGCCATGAGGCCGCCGTTGTTCAGGTCGGCTGAATGGCCGCCGGGCGTGGTCTCGATGCAGGTGAACCCCGGCGGCACCTCCTCGCCCATGGAGCGGATGACCAGGGCCACGTCGGTGACGGGCGCTTTGGGCTTGGCCGTCTTGTGGCAGACATCGTCAAAGTGGATCTCCTGGTCCAACGGCTTGGACGAGTCCGTCAGACCGGCCACCACGAAGTAGTCGGCTACACGAGGGCCTTTGTCCTCCATCATCTCCCATCCCCGCCAACTGCCTGCACGGATACAGAGGGAGGGAGGGAGGGAGGGAGAGAGACACAGAGAGGGAGAGAGAGAAAGCAAGGGGAGATTAATTTTCATTTCGGTAGCAGGTAGAGACTGTTCTTACGTCCTTGCTGCGGCTGTACAATAAAAATACAGGCATTCATAAATCTTTGTGGGGGGAGTTGTGTGGAAGGGCAAATAAAAAGAGAGGAGGAGGAGGAGGAGGTGGAGGAGGAGGAGGAGAGCCACTTTGTTCAGGTAGGAAACAGACATTTACAGCTCAGGCTCACGGTCTCTCACCATATTGACTTTTGTTCACACAACCAGCTGAAGGTTCAGTGTCCCGGCTCAAGGACACTGACAGAACACGGAGCTGTGAGGAGGACGGGACACTGCCGGGGTTTCTAACCTTTCCTCTGCTCCTGAAAAGTGGAACAGTAAACGTCCGGCTGGCTGCACAGACCTGAGCGTGCACTTTAGAGAGAGCAGTGAGCAGTGAGGTGTTTCTTCACACTTGACTTTCTGCCTCAATTACAGACCCGGTCCCGTATAAAACCTGCTGATAAGGGGCCTCATGATACCACTGAGTCTATTAAGTGCAGTGATAAAAAGCCAAACACTTGTTTTCCTGAGAAGAGCAAGTCCTGACTTTACAACATCGCCGGGAGTTCCTGAGGCAGCACAGGCTGAGAAGAACAGATCACACAATAGAAACACCATGAGATGTCACTTTGAGTAGAAAAACACATTTTCTGATGACTCAGTTCAATCTGCACCAAATCAAAGGCTGCTTTGAGCAGGAGGTCATCACAAAACTACAGCTCTTAAGCAATCACCACGAAAACAGCACAGATACAAGTTACAGCTGTGATCATTTCAGTCAGGGTGAATCTCCAAACAGCACAAGTGCATTTCTCTTCTTCAGAAACTCAACAAACGCTCTCTGAGAAGCAGTGAATCTTCAAAGTTCGATGTTTCTTTGATTCAGAGCAGCACTCAGCCACTGCCTGTCTGCTGTGTGAGGTTCACGAAGCCATGTCAGGAGAACAGGGGCATTGGGTCCACTAAAGTCCAGAGATGAAAACCACTACATGGATTTTGGGGCCAGAGACCCGACTGAAAAAAAATCAATGGCGTGAGCAGAAATCCAGAAACAGCTGCTGCTGGAGGCTCGGCCAAACATGTGTTTAATTTGTGTGTTCTTTCTTTTTTTGCCTCCTTGATTTGCTTTTTAGGGGAATTAGGTTCTGCTGTGAGGGGATTTGATTGAAGTGGGAGATAATAAACAGACATTTGCATTAAGTACCAAAATACTCCATTTGGATCTAGGGCTGTGTGAAATAATAACATAATTCCCTTTATTTCATCGTGCTGTAAATCCCACAATTTGAAGACACGTTCTACATTTGAAGGGAACCTTGTGTTATGTCACACAACACACACAATGTGAAGGCAACATACGAGGACCCAGAGGGATGTGGTTTGGTGTCATATAGACAGAACCGGTACCTTCAAAATGACACCAAAGACCTTTTACCACCAAACCAGACTCATGTCAAACAGTCGGAGAGAATCAACAAATAAGAGCCGGAAGTCCTTAGCTGAGTGTTGAAGAGAAAGAGACGTGGTTTAGGAGAAGAGTTCAGATTCGATCTTTTCCAGAATGCTGCGTCTCGTGTGTCAATGAGACAAAGTGCTCTGAGTGGTCGACAGACATGAAAACAACAATATAAATCCAGTAAATCTACTGATTACAATCTATCCCAGACTCAGACAACCTAAATGCAAAAGAATCTTGGAGATGGAAGCAGGAAAAAGCTGCAGATATTTAAATATGCAAAGACCAGATTGAGAAATGTGAAATTTGAGTTTGCCTATATCACACAGCCATGTAAGGACCATTACATCTGCATATTCTATACTATGTATAATAATATAGACTTTACCACTTCAAGAACTATGCTTGATTTATTACTGATCCAAATACAAGCACAGAAAGATAAAAAAACTAAATCAGTTCCCCAGATCATCTCCAGAGACCCATGAGGACACTTACTGTAAGTACATGTGAGAACTCAGAGAACAAGTAAAAATAGTTCTCCTTGTTACTGCAGCCGCTTTTCACCCAATTAGTTTTCAGCCTGCAGATATTATTGTCTGGAGCCTTGCTGCTAAAGAGAAGCTACAAAATATTCCCGACAAAGCAGATCAACAATTTGCACAAAAGTCTGACCAACACCAAAAATACGTTTCTGAGAGGATCAGCAGCGCCTTTTAATGTCACACGTTCAAAATGATCCATGTCTCCAAATAAGTTCTGGGGCATTTAAACAGGTAAAAAAGGTAGGAACCCACCAACCTGCTCCAATACCCGGAAGTAAAAATTATAAAACATTACTAACACAGGCTAAATGTCAATTATAGCTTGTACACTCAAGTATGGAAAAGGGAAATTCTTGATATTAGTTTTGTTTTACAGTGGAGTGTTTTTTTTATTATCAGTCGTCCTCAGTGACCAGATTCATCACTCACTCCCCCGACAATCGAGCCTCAGCGACACCAGTGTGTCTCTGTGGGTTCAAATGAAACTCGCCCCCCCCCCCTTCCAGTGCTTTTGATCCTGCTCAAATAAAAAAAGGACAAAGCAAGGAGTTCATTGCCGTTGAAATCAGGAGGAGTGAGAAATGTGTTCAGATTGGATGGAAGAAACAGAAAACAATTCAAACACATATCTGGCTTTTTTTTACATATAAATGGGTTTTTGCAGGGACGGCACAGTCGTATCACCGTGACCACATGTTGTAATCCAGTGGTTTCAGGCCAGTTTGCTTCAGAGTAATTCGACCGGACCCGGCCTGATTCCAGCCTGTGCAGTCAGAGGGTGTGGGAGGAGAGTTCAATTACCAGGGTGTGTAGACGTGGTGAAAGAAGCTGCCAACTCCACTGTGTGTGATGCTATGTGAGCAAGACTCCAGCAACATAAATCAGTTTGTACCCAGTTCCCCACCAAAGACCAAGAGAAGTCGGGAGGAGGACAAAGGGTAGAAGATTTGACTTGTGCCAGTGAAAATCCTCCGTCTGCAAACTGGGCCTCTTCTGGTGTTTGATGCTTGAACTCAAACATTGATTTACTGATTTTACTCGTCTTTACCATCAAGTTAACTAAATGAACATCATGCTGCATCGAGGAAGACTTGAAACTAGAGATTGAGGTTTCAGGGCACTGTTGGGCCTTGGTGGAGGAATAACCTTTAATCATACAGATGAGACTGAGCAGCAGATGAAGCTGATCCCATTAGTTTCTCCATTTTCACCCACAACAAGCCCAGTTGGTCAGTGAGAGGTTCTGTCCACCAGCAGCTGTTTCAGACACAATGTCAGGGGGAGAAAATGGTTTGATTACTGGATCTCACTAACGCCGGGTGGGCATTGGTACAATGAAATGATCTCTGCAGGGGGAGTGACCCGAGCTCACATCCGAAACAAAGAGCAGATTGTGTTTCTCTCCGTGGTTGTCGCGTCCAGCTCCCGACAGATGGTGAGAAAAGAAAACGCCGGTTCGATGTGTCCGGGCGCTGACACTCGTATTACAGCTCATCTCACCTCATCACTGCCTCGCTGTGAGGAGCTGATGAGGAGACAGTCACGGCACACTGAGCTGATTCTCTGTGCCAAGTGATGTGTGGTCGGCCATGATAAAGCCGGAGGAGAGAGAGGGGAGCCGAGGTCTCGGGTCCAGACACGGTCCTCATCCGGCATCGAGACTTTCAGACCTGGAATATTTCACATCTACGTTTTACTGTGATTATCAGCTGGAGAGTAACGGGTCAAACTAAGAGTGACCACAGGAGCTCTGGAAACCAAACATCTGCACAGCATCCGGAGTGCAAGACCGAACCCTGGGTCCCTCGGACACTCGCATTACAACTCACTGGTGTAACGCCCGGAGGACAGGATGCAGAACACGTGTTCACTTCTCTTTCAGATATATTTACAAGGGAATTGACCTGTCTGCCATCATGCAAGAGGAACCTCAGCTCGTCAAATGCTTCACATCTTCTAATTTAAACTCCGAGGCACCGAGGGACAAGAGAAACTACAGCCTGAGTGAAAAAGGAACTGAAATGTGGGGGAAGCCCAACACACACATTCCTATTACACCTTCAGGTCTGCTCATTGCACTGTGGGCCATTAAAAAAGCCTGCATGTGAGCATGAATCTGGACAAGCTGACAGACAGTGTGTGTGTTTGTGTGTGTCAGAGAGAGACAGAGAGAGAGAGAGAGAGAGAGAGAGAGAGAGAGAGAGAGAGAGAGAGAGAGAGAGAGAGAGAGAGAGGTTTAGGTTCTGAGGTTTATTCTCACACACAATGAATGGCAGAAAATAACCTTAAAACAACACAAAGCAAATCTAAGTTCTGTGTTTATATATCACACGTTTCCTGCTGTGTTTTGGAGATAAACTCTGGTTCTTAATAAGTTCTGAGTCTTTTGAACTGGTCAACGATTCAGCTTCACTGGACCTGATTCTGACAGATGAAGCTGTGACTATCAGTCAGTTCCACACGTCTCACAGGAGATCGTACCACTCACCAACATTACACAGAACAAATTCACACAATGCATAAAAGTCAGTGAACCATCAGAATAATTGGAATCAGCTAACTTCAGGTTAAAGTTCTGTAAAAGTTGTAAAAATGCTTAGTTGCATTAAAAGGGAGTTTTCTTCCTATCCAGGTCAAGGCTCATCTCAACTGTAATACTGGATGGTCTCAACCTTATTATGTATAGTGCCTTGAGAGTTTATCTGTTGTGATTTTACACTACACAAATGAAACGTAATTGAATGAACATCATTAGAATCCTATGTAATGTGTAATGAAGAGGAGGGCTGAACGTACGCAGGGTGTCAACCAGTGGAGCAGCTATCGAGTTTCTATTAAATCGGTGCAGCTATTTTGACCCGGGGGGGATTTTGCACGGGAATCTAAAGACAAACACAGACTTGGGTTTTGTTTCAGGAGACACAGTGAGCACAGTTAACGCCTCAGTGCAAAAATGTCCCCAGGTAAAAGACGCTGACCCAATTCACTTGTGTGGACGGATGTAAAACTGTTCTGTGACGGGAGGCGACACCGAGCCAATCAGCCAACGAATGACAACATGGAAATGTCCTGGTCATGTTCTCAGCCTGCTAAAAATACTGTGCAAACCAAACGTTACACAAGGTTTACACACACACACACACTATCTATATATATGTACACACACACACTGGTAAGTGGGACAAGCCTGGACTCCCACTGACATCAAACCGCCTCTGTTGTTTTCTATATGCTCCCACAGACTGGCCTATATTTCAAGACTAGAAAAAACAATGTTGCCTAGTTCACAGGTGACAATGAAAAATGAATTCTAGATTTCACTAATGCATCAGTGAATCTTCTCGTGATTGCAAGGATCTATGGGTTACTCAACAAAAGCTGCTGCGCATATTTTCTGGAACTTTTCCTGCAAACCCCAATTGAAATGTCCCAAATCTGTCTTTGTGAGCCCACAGCGAGCAGGTGGGCACATTCCAACATTCCTATCACACGACAGACAAGAAGATGTCAATTTGGAAAGACAACAGAATTGAAGAGCTTGTGGTGATAGGGGCGTTCAACATCATCTCCAGACCCCAAGTTCATGTCTGAAAAAAGCTAAAAAGGCCGTCCTCGACTTTGCTGCACTGGAATGAGGATGGAATCTAGAAAGAGAAAAATGCACCCTACAGATTTATGCATTTAGCAAAGCCTTGCAGATTTAAGTACTGAGAAGCTGTAACAGTGTGTTACACCCATCTAGTACGTATTCAGTCCATGGATTTTCATGCACAGAGCATCACTCACTCCGTGACACTGTGCCTGACTCACAAGAATAAAAAGTCAGCATCACAGCTTAAGTGGTCTAATCCAAATATCTTGATTTACTGGCTGCCCTACTTCTCCTCTGGCAGACGGACCTGGAAGGAAAAACCCTCGATTTGATTTTGAGGTAAACGCCCAGAGAGAAGTCGCCACTGATTCCTCCCGGGATAAAAGAAAGGAACTTTTAAAGGAGGGTGTGCTCTTGGAGTAAGCCTCTTGAAAAGGTTACTGGGGTCCTTCACAGTGGTCCTGAACCAAAACAGACTATATCTATGTGTTTCTTAATCATTTATGACATGTCATTCATTACACATACTTCAGACATGGTTTTGCTCAAGACTCTGCAGACTACTTGTCTTTGTGAAGCTGAAATCTGCGTTTGACTTCACAGTACCTGACTTGCTGTAAAAAGGCACTTTATGCTGTGACTCATGATTCTGCTCAGATCATCTGTGTTAGTCTGACTCTCCACGGTAATCACACAGGATGTAGAGCAGTGTGGGAGCCAGAGAAACAAGAGAAAGAGAGTCGGTGGAAAAGCACCACAGGCCCAGAAACATGGCCGCGTGAAGGGCCCGCTGCCAGAGCCGGAGACAAAGCCTCCCAGCCCCAAACCACTGACACCACAGCAGGACTTCAGGGAGGGGTTCGATCAGATGTCCAGACCCGAGCAGGCCCCCGAGTCACTTCCACATGGGCTTCATTTAAGCCAACGTGACAGGGGAACGACTTCCAGCTGTCTCGGGTTCACGAGAACCGGGGCCAATGAAACTCACCAAAGGGACTCTGGTGTTAAGGCCCGGTCGCAGCTCTCGCCTCCAGCTGTATAGACATCCAGCCCGGCGTTAGCCACAGCAGGGCAGACACGTGGAGGAGGTGAAAAGGAATGTGCTTCATGAACATAAACACGAGCCAGTAGGAAGCCTCGCTGGCCAAGCATCTGCTTCCAGTTAGCCCGGGGGGGGGGGGGGGGGGGGGGGTTTGGCTCTCGTGCCTTCTCAGTGCATCAGGTCATGCAACATCTTGGAGGAAAGATGATATATGTGAGAGAAAGACGTTTTCTTGTTATTTAACAGGAGAATAAAATGTAATGGATGTAAAGTTACTGCATGGTTCTGACAGAGCTGCATCTTAGAAACTCAACAAACACAGACTTTAAACAGAAAGCTGTAGAACCACAGAGGAACGAACAACCAGCTTTAGAGCCCACCAGATTCCAGCTGCAGGAAATGTATCTGCCACCGGCCTCTGTGGCAGAGAACCATGTTTCACGTTCATCACTTTTATGTGGAGTGAATGTGTGTGAACCAGGAGACATTAAGCAGAGGAGCTCGTTGGCTTCATTAACCTTTGTTCACATACACAGTGCTTTTATAAGATATGAGAGTATTTGCAGCTGTTGGCTTGTTGTGTGTCCGGGTGTGCATATGTGTGTGTGCGTGTGTGTGTATATATATATATTCTGGTGCAGGGGTGGGTCTTTAGTCACGCTCCGAAACATATATCCCCTCAGGGACGAATAAAGTCAATCTTATCTTACAACCCCAGTCATTTTACTGGTATTGCATTTTCTAACAGGGAAACAACAAACACACAGTGTTTCTCCTCAAACAATGCATTTCTCCTCCGAGCCACTCACTCACAAATATGTATCGCTGCTTCTAATTTGCTTTTCAGCTTAAACAAGTCAGAACTCAGTCAAATCTTGACAAGATGCTGTGAAGGATGAATACATGGACAACAACAAGACAGTTGTGTGTTTTAATGGAGGTCGCTGATGAATGTAGAATAGAGAATTATTATAATTTGATCAACTTTAACAGATTCAGGGTCAGTTTTCTGTAAGTAGTAATTAAACAAAAAAATAAGCAACTCGGAAATACCCCAAAACGTTGTGAAAGCCTTTCTGCAGTAAACGAAAAGAACATAAAATAGTTGATTACTATTTACTATCATACTGGACAATGCTCAGGCCGAGACTCTGAGGTTTTACTCTAAACCCAATCCCTTCACAAGAGCAAAGTGATTAATGCAACAAGTCACAATGCAGAGGAGGATCAGAGTAAAAAGCAGTAATGGACGTGTCAGGGTTAATAATCTTTGCCCACTGGAGCACCAATGTGAATACAAAGAACCTTTAAAAACGGTCTTGGTCTAAATTTGGAAAGAAGTTTTGAACTTAAGCTGAATTTTTACCTCCACGTTCGCTCTTTGTACGAGGAGGAGACGATGATGTGTTGTTATGGATAATTGTGAACTAACTATGATGGACGGGGACGCAGCAGCGTGAGACACAGCGGTGACAGACTCAACCTGCCAGACACGGATCCCATTAACATCACTTGATTACATTGTGAAAACAAGATGAATAAAGAGAATCACTGAGCTGCAGCATCAACACCAGGATTCTCTGAGGTATCGTTTTAAAACACGTCACAGAAGAAATCCCATGCTTTGTTCTTCACTATTTTCCTTTTGGACGAGTGAAACCAAAACATGCAGATTCTTTTAAAAAAGAAAAACCTTGAAATCACATTTATATCTGTAATTAACAACATCCAAAGGCCGAGGAAGGCAAGTTATTTTTGCAGACTTTGCTGTATAATTTTCTTATATTCATAAGATATGCTCCACTTATTATATCCACAATATATTCCTATATTAGAGAAGCTAATGGTGCAGGGATTTTCCTTGACACTGTGTCCTCTGCTCTCTATTGTCACAGTGAAAAGACGAATCTCCTGATGTCTACATGTTGTAAATATGGTGATTTAAGACACCACAGTTTCATTACACACTTTACAGTTTCACTGTGGCCAAATACATGCAATAATACATGTTATTCATGTTTATTCGTCTGGGAAACTATTCTTTTCCATGTATTTATGTGCTAAGGTAAATTCTGGCATCATAGTTCCCAGGTTCTAAACCCCATACACAATGTAACCATGCTGGCTCTGTGTGCAGCATTAGCACATGGAAGTGTTAACGTGCAGCCCTGTGGGAAGTAATAACGTGTCTCCAGGAAACCCGATCTCACGACCTGCCGACTCTCAGGCCTGATCTCTTGAATCCAGAGTTGGCAGTAAAGCTCTCTTCAGGCTGGTGGTGTGACTTCCAGAGAGACGCAGTGATTCGTATAAACACACAGGTTTGTTTTCCAGTGTGACCTCTTTGTTCACTCTGGAGTCTGGCACCTTACTGATGTCGTTTGTCTCCTGAATGATAAGCACCAATTATTGTGTGAATGATGAGAAGAGAGAGAAGACGCTGGGAGGATAATCCTTTACCCTTGTGAACCCGGTGGACCACACAGCAGCGGCTGATTAATGTTGGAATCGAACAATTACAGCCTTCACCAGTGGAGCCTAGACTACAAGTTAAATCTATTGAGCTCAAAGTTTCCTCAAAGTGGAACAGAGCAGAAAATCGGACTTTAATGTAAAGAAGCAAAGTAAACATGTCTAGTTCTATGCAAAATACTCAGATTTATTTGTTGTATTATAAATGACAATCATTAAATATTGGTTTACTGCTTTTTATTAGCTCTGGGGATTGGTGTCCAACAACTTTCTCTCTCAGTGTCAGTATAGATTATACATGTACATTTTTATCATCAATCAAAATTTAACTTCCATCTGCAAGGAGAAATTAGAGGAATCAGAAGTTAGGTACTAAGCGCATCATTTTTACTTTTCAGATACAGTATGCTTGTGTGTCCATACTGATGTTCCTGCCAGTGTCCTCAAGTCATCAGTACTTTCTCACTGGATGAACACAGTGATGTGAAATTGTCGAAAGGTTTCTGAGTTGACAGCTGACATGAGCTGCGTTTTACAGAAAAACTCCCAGAACCTTTAGTCTGAGGATGGAACATTTGTCAAGGAACTAAAAGGTTCTTCCAGAATGTTGTTCATCTCCACAGCAGTCCACAGACCAGGGCAGGCAAATCTTCTGACGTATCAACAACCAACGACAACTACAACTGTTCAACTCCAGTCCACCAGGCAGCTGTAATGTGGAAGACTATACATGATGATAACACCAGATGACTCGTGCAGCAGTAAACATGGTTGAGATTCAAATTGAGCTTGTGTTTATCAGAAAGAAGAAGGAGAAGAAGAGAAGAAATATATTCAAAACACCTGAAATACTCAACAGGGACGTTTTCGAAGGTGAAACCATTTCCTGACGTTATTTAGACCCTGGTCCCTAAACGTGCGAGTTCCTACAAAGTTCCTGTGGTGGAAACACAACTACAAGACATTGCAAACACTAAAGGACACTAAAAGAGTTTTTGGACTGAAACCAGCTGCAAGAAGCATGACCATCACCCTCACCCTCATCCAGCCCCTGCATTAGAGGGGTTACCGTTATACACTGCATGTTTTCAATCATTCGGTATGGCCTGCAAAGGATGTTGTAAAAATGTCAAATGGCCCTCGATAGGTTCCCCACCCCTGCTTCAGACGATGAGATCAGTGCCCAACGCTCAAATGCATCCCTCTGACATCACATGCCACCCACCATCTGAGAACAATCTGCCTCTCTCCGGCAGGCTGTACCTTGAGCTTACAGCTAATTAGTGTTTGGGGATGCTTTTCCCTGGGAACATGTAATCCTGCTCTCAGCTGGTCTGTGTGAAAATCAATAGTAGCTTCTCTTTTATGCAGTCTCTCCTTTCGGCTACGTTTTGCATACGAACCAAGCTGTGCTGCGATAAAAAACAACAACCCGGCTTTTATCGGAAAATTCTTCTTTCTGAAGATATCAGAGGGAACATGTGAGAAAACACATCGAGCTGCCACGTGGAAGGCAAACTAGAAGAAGACAAATATCTCAGGATGAAAAAGAGAAATCAAACATGTAGAAGACGACACGATTTTGACCGAGGTCACTTCCAGCCTCCTGCAATATGTACCGGGGTGTCGGCCCTGAGCGAATGTTCAGGAACCTTTCCTGTTTCTGTGAACGCATCTGACCAGACAATCTCCTGTCGCGTTCTTTTAATGTGAAAGGAAAACTCTGGAAAATTTCCAGCAAATCCAGTCCATGTCTGAAAACAGCGTAAGTACTGCCAGACACAAGAACCTACAACAGCCTGGTTGAATTTAAGCCTGATATCAATAGACTTAACAATTATCGTCACTTCCACAGAGAAAATGTGAAAATCCACAGTGGAAATGAGAATCTGTTGAATGTTTTCTTCTGTTCTAATGATCATTAGTGTCGTGGCTTTGAGAATCTGTTTTGTTTTTCCTACCTCGGTGTCTGAATGCTAATGTTCCCTTGGTTCTTCTACAGCACCATGATGCACTGTGGAGCCCGGCTGTCTTAAGGGAGAGAAGCTGCAACACCAGCAGACTGTGGAACCCAGTAAATAAAGGGTCGATCGTCTCAGGATGTCTCCCAGTGAAGAAACACTTTCGTTAGGTTATAGCTGTTCTCGAAACAATGGTGTTCAGGTTTGATAGAGGTTTACTCTTACGCTTTGAAGAAAATCCAAATTTCTGTTTTAATTTCAAAATAAAAAATGTCCATAAGATAGAAATCGACAAAGATTGAAACCTAACAGTCTAGTGGTTTATTTATTTTGTTTACATCCTTGAAGGAAAACTAAGAACAGCTGCTGAAGTGATACTGGCGATGTCCTAGTGGACCCTGGCAACATGTCAGACACTGTTCTGTTGTGTCCACATGTCTCCAGCAGCTGTGATTATGTATAAAACGCTTCAGGATCACACACAGGATCCATCCTCCTGAAACCGACGAGCCAAACATCCTGCGTCAGACGACAAATCAAGGAAATCTCCAGCGAGTGATTGTAAAACTCACAGGAGCAGGAAATAGACTGTCACTGATATTCAGCAGTTACATCTCATGCTCTGTTGCTCTCCTGTGCTTTGCTGTCACCGTGGGTGGAACTTCCTCTGATTTGAAGTATAATCTGTTAAATACGACACGCTGCTGCTGAATGCCGGGAAAGGACAATCCAGAGCCACTGTTAATTAACCCTTTTAATTGAAGTCAGTTAGTTGAGAGCTTTTTGTTTAACGCTTTAAAAGAGACACTTTGAAAGAGGCTCACAGACACGTCACCTCCTCCGACCATGTTTCTAATAAGCTGAATGAATCCGCGACAACTACAGGCTAGTAGTTACTACAGATAGTCTGGAACAGACATGCAAGTCAGGGATCGCTTTGAGTTGTGTGTGACCCCCTGTCGTCAGTCAGTCTTGAAGCTTGAACTCATAGTGATAATCATAACTCATAATTCTTATGTCTAGTGTTTTGGATTTGGGAAAGGAGCTCTCTTAGATAAACTTTACTTCCTTATTTACAAGAAAGCAAGTCGTGTAGTGTGAACTTGTTGAATGTGTTTACTACCTTTTGCCTTCACCTGTTACTTGAGTCGTCACTGATCAGAACCAATCGCCTGTTTTTGCCCGTCTACACTACACAATGGGGCCTGCAGCATTACAGCATTGACTTAAACTCCACAGTAACAAAGTGGTATTAACAGCCATTGTTGGTTATAGACCGTAAGAGGGTGGATGTAGCCTAAATTGGTTGCCTTACATTTTCCGAAATGATGTGAAATTAGGTGCCAGCGTTTCCTGGCAGCTTGCTGTAGCCTCCAGGCTCCTCAACCTCCACATCACAACCGCTCCGACACCACAGAGGGGAAAAGGAAACACTTCACAGACCCTTCACATTCCTCATTACAGCTTCATTGCGTAACAACTCCTGGAAAGCATTGAATTTATAAGCATGTTCTGTGAATACCAGACCACCTTAATTGCCCACAGGGAAACTCCAGAGACATTTGTAGTTTCTGGTGAAAAGCTGCAGGAATAGGAACATTAAAACCTGACGGCCAAAGCAACAGTCTGGATCCATACTTCCCCTCAGACATGAACCATGCTGTACTTTGTTATGCAGAACGAATGAAAGTGCATTCTTCTGTGAAATACATGAACAACCCTTGAGTGGGACGGCGGTGAGAAGCTCATCCTGTAGCTGACAGCTCGAAGAAGTCTCCCTTTCCCCCTCTTTGTGTTCACTGAATTATGCAAGATGTTGGGAAGAACATGCATCCTGTGCCTCGGGTGTTGAAACCAGTGCTGACACAGGATGGGACATTTGGAGTCAGTAATATGTGGACAGCAGGCACTGACCCTGAGGGCAGAACCAGGGCTACTGGGACTACCTGAAGTCTTCAATCACCTTAACGCTGACACCGTCTAGCTGTCTCTCTTTACTCATCGCTGTAAATCCTCTTGTTGGACCTGCACAGCCGAGTGGAGCCGGCAGGACAACCAGGCCGAGCCATTCGGTTCAAATGTGCCAGACGACAGCATCTTCATTTGAAATTCCAGTAGGGTGCGCCTCTGTCCTCTGAACATGAACAGACAAGGCAACAAGACGGCACACAAACATCCCGTCCATCATTGGCACCTCAACAAAATCTGGCCATGAGCAACACCACGGTATGTGAAAGAATTTGTGAAAGGCAACAGAAGAAGACAGGAGAGCCGGCACAGTGTGGGTTACCCCTCTGGTATGTGGAGCTTTTCAAATGACAGGCTTGAGAAGAGTTTTGTCACATACGATTTGACAAGACTTGCCTCTCCTGTGCAGCACCGCTAAACCATGCAAGGGGATTTTATTTTTTCCAGAATGTCAAGCCCCAGTGGCAGCCGTCACCACCGCTCCTGTCTACTACCTAAACACGGTGCTGGAGTCCCAGTCCCAGTTCCCTCTCTGCAGACTGGTTTCCACATTTTGCACACTGGTATTCTGGACTGCATTCTTTTCATTCACGCATCAGGAAGGCGTCTGATCAGCGACAGAACAAAATCAGTCTGCGTTGGAAAATTGACCCTGAACGTGATTCCTGAGTCATGAAGAGACAAGAGGATTCACTTGTTTACAAACTCTCTGGCATCTCTGTTTGCTTGACGAGTGATAGAAACAAAAGAAAGACATCGTCCGTGTTCGTTCTTTCCACTCAATTAAAAAATGGCGGCAAATATACCGGAAATATACATCGACGTGTAGGTACATTCTTTGTGGGCTACACGTCTATGGGTAGGCTACGAGGTAATGGTGGCCGATAGAGCCCAACACACTGCAAACTAACTTCATCAATTTGAGGACACATATGCTGTGAAGTTCCACCACCACAGACAAGTGCCAGACTTCAGTAACCTTACACAGCATTGAAATGGAGTCAGGAGGTTCATCCCTTCGTGGGTCCTTTGGAAACATGTCAGTTGTCTGTCTATGCTTTTTGCATGTGTTGGGACTTTTTGCATCGCATGCGTCATCAAGTTGATGAAGTTGTTTTCTTAATTTTCACGTGTTTCTTTCCGTTTGCATGTAATAATCTTAATTTCCTGTGCGTTGAGCTCGCTCTATCGTCCACCGTAGAAGTGAGCTTAATGGCAAAAAGGAATAAAACCTTCCTGCACGTCACTTAATTTCAACATGAACATCCAAGGTGACATCTTGAAGTTTCTTTGCATGAACAATTACTTAATTGATTAATCGACTCTCCTTATAAGTTATAAATCGCTTCAACCTCCACATCAGACGTGTCTTTGTGCAGCTGCAGCGTCGTTGCATGACATGAAGGGTGGATCAGAGGCTGCTTGAGAAAATAAAACCCCAAATATCCGTGGCTGTGCCTGCAGAGGTCAGTTAGGTGTTTGTGGATATTTTTAACCGCCGAGTGGTCGCGTGTCCCCGGTGAACGCAGACACGAACCGGGGTTAGATGCTCGTGTTCCCCGATGAATAAGAAGATATTCAGGGATCGTGGTGACGGCAGGCCACCTGTGGCGTGTCGCCCCCGGGCTGAGGGTCACACACGTCGGGCGTCGGTCTGAGGGCAGAGGCGTCATTGAGCGACAGTTATCTCGCGTATAACCCCGCATGTAAGCGCGTGACAGAGGGGATTCCCAGCCCGGCTCTAGTCCGGTTCTAGTCCGGGTTAGCAGCGGACAGCTGTTCGCCAGACTCCCGCACCAGCCCGTGTCTGGAGCGGCTCATCATCTCGCACTTACCCCCGTTAGCGAGCGTCAAATCGGTCCTCACAAGTCCGCCCGGCCGGTGTCGTCTACCGGGGCTGGCTCATCACAGTCCCGGGGCCGAGAGGCGGAGGAGACCGCGGGGGTTTTATCAACTGGGTCCGGTTCTATCTGTGTGGTTCTCCTCCTGTGACCGTGAACTGTTCGAACCCCGGGAGAAGAAAGGCGCTTCTGCTGTCAGTCACCGAGAGGAGCCGGCTGTCCGCTCCGCCGCCATCTTGGTTGTGATGATGCGAGTAAAGCCCCGAGAGGGGGGGCGGTGCGGGGGGGCAAGCGAGAGGAGAGAGAGACACAGAGAGAGAGAGAGAGAGGGAGGGGGGGGGGGGAGAGACACACACACACAGAGTAAGAGAGATGAAGAGACACACACACTCAAAGTGAGAGAGATGAAGAGACACACACACTCAAAGTGAGAGAGGGAGAGACACACACATGCAGAGAGAGAGACACACACAGATACACACAGACACACATAGACACACACACAGAGAGACAGACACACACACACCTGATGCCCACTGTGTTTACACCATTAATCTCCATTATTATGATAACTAACTGCTAATTTATCCTCATTATTTTCACCTTTACTTTTTATCGAAACCTCTTTAATTCTTAACTAATTAGACAATAACTCATTACATAAAGACGGACAGACAGACAGACAGACAGACAGACAGACAGACAGACAGACAGACAGACAGACATAAAGACAGACAGACAGACAGACAGACAGACAGACAGACAGACAGACAGACAGACAGACAGACAGACAGACATAAAGACAGACAGACAGACAGACAGACAGACAGACATAAAGACAGACAGACAGACAGACAGACAGACAGACAGACAGACAGACAGACAGACATAAAGACAGACAGACAGACAGACAGACAGACAGATAGATAGAAAGTGATTTATTTCAGGAGGTCAACAGTTCTCTTTGTCTGAACCCATGTGACCTGAGGGTGATGAGTCGGACCCGGCCCTCTCTGCAGGCGGCTGCCGCACTGGGTTCGATTCCCTTCACACGTCACGGACGCACGGTGCAGGTGAGCCGTGGCCTGCGAAGACGTTGTCGTGTGTGATAAACAGATCAGAGAGGCGTCCTCCCCTGGTGCATGCTGGGATTGGAACGCTAATGGATGAATGATGCAAGCTGACACAGCTGACCCCCCTGACCCTGGAGTCCTGATCGGCCCTGAACGCTCCGGTGGACGAGGAGACGATGTGATGAGAGGGGAGGAGGTGTGAGGGTATGTTTTTCCAGAAGCTGTTGAAAAGTGAAAGTGAGGTTTAGTTTTAGAGCTGAAACAACTTTTTTAAACTTGAGTGTGCAGCAAAATTATTATTCTAATGTTCCCACACTGATTTACATGTTTCTGTCATTAAGACGTGTTCAAATCAAAATATGTGATAGTAAGTTCATAGAACTTTATATTTTCTATGTTATCTTTGATATACTCCAGTTTGACAAAAAGTGAAAATGCCTTACACATTTTTTTAAACATAAATGAAGGAATAATTCTTATATGAATATAATAAAGTTAGATTTCCTTTTTTGGAGGAGAAAATTACATTTCCAGCATTTGATTGACAAGTTCCCTTCTTTCCGTGTTGCAACAGCTGTTTTCTCATTTCATAAACAAACCTTATCTTTAATAAAAAGAAATGACAATTGAAACCTAAGTTACACATACACTCATCTAACTGCCTGTACAACAACCATGCGTTTCTCTGCTGCCACCTGCTGTCTACTGCTGCCCAACACAGCTCCTCCTCCTCCACATGCATGCAGTGGTTCACTGGTCATGAAGCAGGTGCTGAGCATTTCAAACTAATTTTCTAATCTTTAAAACGATTTTTTATATATTTAAATGCGTCAGACATTAAGGCAACTCCTGATATCGATTGGAAAAAAAAGCGCGATATTATGTGCATCAGCCTCTTACATGTGATTTCTCAACAGCAGTTTATAATAACAGTTTGTTAAAGCAGTGTTGGAGAGTGACCCTCGTCTCACTTCATCGTGTTGATGACAGATGGCAGATAACCGCCTGCTGCTTCTCAACAGTGGTCTTAATGGTGTTAGTGGTGATTAGCAGCTTGTGTGGCCTCTGCTCACAGACATGCTGATGGCTGCAGGCAGGGTCTCACCGGCACAGCAGGGTGTCCAGCCATGGAAGGGGGGGGGTATTACACCTGCAAACACGATAGTATACAAAGTTTTGTTTACAATGCATTTAACATTAAGTTATTCGGGCAAAGGAAGTGATCGATGCCGGAGAGAACAGGTCGTTTGCTGATGTAATCTTTGTATGATTTCATGTTCTGATGCATTATAGAAACAAAATAACTAGAAAGTGCATTTCCTGCTGAAAAATACAGTTTAAATACAGCTCCATTCAAAACAGCTTCACGAACAGATCAACTGAATAACAAGAACACAAAACATCAGTGACAACAAGCAACAATAAAGAAGGATGACATGACAACTCTCACAAAGTGAAGCCAAAGCATCAGGCTGGATTACAGGCCACAGGCCCCGCCTCCTCTATGTTAGCAGATGGGACACGGACAACATTTTTAAATGTTTCTCAAAGATGGTTTCTGTCATATAAGATAAGTTTGGTTTTAATTAGTTAATTGATGATGTCAAAACCGCCTGAGAAGTCTTGATTGACAGATGAGACTGACTCGTCATTCCTGGATCGTGGGAGGAAGTGGATACGACCGTCTTTATTCAGAGTGTTTGGTTTGAGAAAATCCAAAATATACAAATCCAAAGTCCAGACAAATAAATAAAACTAAATAAGTCCCATGAAGATAATTCAAAATCCCACAGGATGAGTTTCTGCTGCTTGGTGCTGGGGAGGTCGAGTGCAGTTGCAAATGTAAAAAACAAAAATAAGAAGTGAAAGAGGCTAAAAGGGAAATGACAGGAAACACATAGCAATTTTAGTCATTATATAAACAGACTTACATGAAAGTGATTAATATAAAAGTGCAGTGTTGGATCAGACCCTGTCTCACGTCTCTCTGAGTTAATGTGTCTGTGTCCTCGGGCCCAAGCTTCCGCTGTAAGACAAGCCGTGTGCACGGATACACAGTTACTGGAATGTCTCCTCTCTGCTATTGATTTTCATTGGAGTTTGCAAATGTTTACATGACGAGCGAGAGGCACATCCCCCCCCCCCCCGGCTCTCTCTCCTCCGTGCATTAGAGGTCAGCAGACAGGCAGGATGTGAGACGGGCTGGTGGTCGGGATCCTCTGGCGCTCTGTCCGTCACTGTCTCATAAACCTGCAGGAGAAACTGCTCCTCAGATGAAGTTTGAAAATCCCTTTGTTTTCAGACGTTAATGGGAACGGCAGGATGTGATGTCATGCTGCAATGGAGGAGCTCCAAAAAGCACACAATTAAATCCTCAGGTAATCAATACTGTGGTTCACAACACATCAGCACACAAACCACACAGTTGCTCTTCTGTGCGTCCTCTGATGGCTGAAGTGTAATTATAATAATCAGACCACTGCTCCTCCACAGAAAATCTCTGTTATGTTGCTTCAAGTCTGTGAAGAACACTTTCTATGAAACAGAATGAATGACGATCAATGAATGAGACACAGAAACTTCATAGTCTGGATTTTGCTGAAGATATTGAGACGTATTGATAAAAATGTTCCACAGATCACGACTCAGTGAAAATATTTGAGTTAAAGATCGTGACAGAGATGTTTCTGACGTTTTCTGTTTCACTGCATCAGGAGCTTCACTTTTCATATTGTTAACATCCATGGTTTCTCTCCTTTGCTTGTGTATTGTACATTTACACCACATGTCCAGCAAGTGGAATATTGTAAAACCTTGACAGATGTAACTTAAACCGATCATTCATTTTTACACACATTTCCCATAATTTCAGCCTTTTTTTGAAAAATGTCTTGGATTTAAACCATGAGACAACATTTATAAAATACCATCTGGGAAGCTGAAAACACAACCGACATTGCAAATCATGACTAAATTCTCCCTCTCTGTCACAACAGGGAAATGCATTCACATACAGGGGATGCACTTGGGTAAAAATATCCATAAGCCTACGTGTGTGTGTGTGTGTGTCTGTGCATGTGTGTGTGTGTGTGTGCCTGGTGAGTCTAGCAACCAGCCAGGCTTGAGTTTCGCCCTCTCTAATATGACGAAGAGGAGAAGCCTCTCTGGATGCACCTTGCTTGCGGGAAGCAGAGCGGCTGCAGGCAGAAATAAATCTCCCCTGAGGAAAGACGATACAGAGGCTCACGTGTCCACAGATGAATATCTCAGCCCGTCACATTCAAACTGACTAATACTGGACTTACATTCAAAAAGTTTTGCTACAAAATTATGCATAGAAGTAAAGACGTAGACATCTAAAGTAAAAATAAATCCTAGTTTAGCATCAAAGGGAAAAGATTCTGTAGTTTTCATTGGAGCCAGTTCTGAAGCTATGAAAACAGAAAGTTCAATGATTCAAAATTCAATATGTTTCAAAAATACTATATTAATGTAATTTCCAAGAAAGAAAGACGGATAAATAAAGCATACCTTTATTTATCTATTTAAAATGGGCAGTACTCATTAATAAAACATTCCTGTAAATGCACTAGAACTAGTAAAAAGCATTAAAAATGAAATTACAAAAATGTACTCATCATTCATGAACATGCAAAACAACAGTTAAAACATATAGAACAATAATCGATAATAGAAAGATGAGAGAATAATAATATAATCCTCATTCAACACAGACACTTGTATTAGTAGGAGGTGCCATTCAAAGCAAAGCAAAGACCACTAACACATAAATGAGGGATATTAATGTTAGAATAAGAAGTATGGACAACAGACATCATTGTTTGACGAAAGGAAACATGCATAGCAGAAGTAGAGCAAAAGTAGATATGCAAATATTGTGAAGAATAAAAATAAACACACACACACACGTAGAAAACATCAGCTTTGAGGTACATGTCTGACGGACGTGGAATGCTTCAGTGAGAGAGACGTAACGAGAGCCGGTGAATCCACAGAGCTGCAGCGACTCTCCTGATACGGATCAATGGAAACAACTGAGACCAGTGGAGCCAGAGCCTCCCTGCTGACTTCATTTACCATCTCTGTAATTCACATGAGCGCACACACACACACACACACACACACACACACACACACACACATACACACACACACACACACGCACACACACACAGAGGCTATGATAGTAAACTGCATTAAGACTTATATAGAAATTAAGCACCAACAGAATATCATCATTCATAAATCACAAGGTTTTGTATTTCAGTGTTTTCTTCACTCACATCCAGTGAAGAAGTCAACAGTGTGACACAGTTCCCTTAAAATTTCTCCTCTTCCTTCCTTCCTTCCTTCCTTCCTTCCTTCCTTCCTTCCTTCAGGACAGGTGTGTTCCACCTGGATTCCTTAATTACCTTCCTTCTCTCCTTGTTTGCAGAGCCTGTTGTTGACCTGGTCCCTGTCAGCTGCAGACACACACATTCCACCTCCCTGACACAATCTCACAGAGAACATGCAGCTGCTGTGCAGGTAGAATGAACCAAAAAAAAAACACCATTGAACCTAGGGGGTAGAGTACTCGTTCTCCAACAAGAAGGTTGCCGGTTCAAACCCCACTCTTCCCCATCTGCGTGTCGAAGTGTCCTTGGCAAGATACTGAACGCCTAAAATGACCCCTCATAAATGTCGAGTGTACTAATTGTAAGTCGCTTTGGACAAAAGCGTCAGCCAAATGAAATGTAGTGTAATGTAATAGAAATCACGCCATGTCAGTATTAGCCGTCTGTCCGATCTGCTACCGAGCAGCAAGCTTCAGGATACAAGTCAAAAATGTGAAATCAAACGGAGTAGATGTTTAATTTGTAGAAAAAGTAAATTATAAACTGAATGTGAATGGAAATTATACGAACAATTACCAACGGCTAACACCAATGTAGAGCAATCTTCTGATGAGCAAGTTCCCAAATCATAGTAATGCACCTGCAGAGAAGATTAATATAACCAATATTGGATAATCTGATTCCAGATGTGTGTGTGTGTGTGTGTGTGTGTGTGTGTGTGTGTGTGTGCATCTGATGCTGAGTTCTAACAAACTGCCTCTGAGGTCGTAACACGTGCACTTTGTACTCTGACTCCTCTCCGATGCATAAATAGCAGTGAAAATAGACTCCATATAAAAACACAAGACGAGGAAGAGTCTCCATTCATTCAGAGCAGCATCAATTATTCATGAATGCTCCCGTGGACAGCGCTGCTCGGGGGATCGATGCCTCTGTAATGTGGACTGATACGAGCCCCTGGTCGGGCCCCGGCTGCAGCAGGTTAATGGGCCGACTGGGTTTCAACCAGTGCCCGAGGCGTTTCCTGCACAAAACTCTGCTCCCCGCTCCGGAGAGGAAGACTTCCATGAAACCTAACAAATATTACCACTTTGCTCAGTGAGTGTTTGTTGCAGTGCAGAGGATTTGGGTTAAACAGGCTCGTTGTGACTGAGGAGAGAACACACATTACATATTTCCGTAGGATTACACAAAAACCACTGCAATGGTTTACCCCGAAACTTGGTGGGAGGCTGTGGTCTGGGATGAACTCTTTAAATCCAGGTGCAGATCCTTCTTCTTGTGAGATTCTTGATTTCTCAGGGAATAACTCAAGATGAACTCCTGATGAACAAAAATGTTTCATCAATTCATGAGTTTGTGCAATTTTCTTCAGATCCAAATAAAAATCAGGGATCTAGTGAATTTAGATGTGGTGTCATCAGGGGGCTGTGGGGTCGGGCGGAGCTGAGCACACTTCTGAGATTGATAAGGTTTCAATGTCTTTCTCTCAGTGTTTCATCTGACCATCTCCCTCTGTGTTTCTGTTTCTCTCCGATCCATTATGCTACAGAATCAATCGGTGCTGTCGTGCAGTGAAGTGGTTGAATGTCTCGTAAAGAGCGCTGCGGTGAATATTGAGTTTCTACTCAATATCTTCTCTTCGACTGCTGCATAGTAACATCAGGCCTCCTCTGCTGTAATCAGTTTACATGATAGTTACTGGTAAAGACACAGACGGGGACCTCAGCCAGATCCGAGAAAGAAATCATGAAAACCTTTCTTTTTTTTAAACGCAAAGTTTTTACCGACCAAGACGCCTAGTGTTGTTCAGTTGGTTTAATGAATTAATTTTCACAGACATAACCAGGAAATCTGGTCCTGGGTCTGTGAGTTTTTAGTTTACGTGAAAATTTGCATTGTAAAAGCATTTTTTTAACTTCTGGGTTCATTTAGTAAATTAAGTTTTACTGTTTAAATCACTTGTGGTTCATCTGATCATAAAAATCACCTCAAGTTTTTAAGCTCACTGTTGTTATCAGGGGACTTTCTCTGTAATATTACTAAACCTTACTAGGTCAAGTCCCTTGAGATGATGTAATTTGTAAGTTAGTGCATCAGTTGGAACTTTTCATCAGTTAACTTATCTCTCTTTTTTCCGGTTTCTGTAGAATCCTCTGATCCGAGCTCAGACAGTTTATAGTTTCCCTTCTTTGTTTCCCAGTTTGCAGTCAGATAAATTGATCTGGTCGTTTGCCAGAACATGTGGCGTTCCCATCCTGCCGGCCTGTGTTGATAATGTGAAGGGCATTAAAAATTCAGTTAGGAGGAAGTCGAGTGTCACTACATTATCTGAGATGTCAGGCATTTATTGATGACTATCCTTTATCTGTTAGCACTGAAAGGGCGCGCGCACGCACACACACACACACACACACACACACACACACACACACACACACACAGACAGACACACACACACACACAGGAAAACCACTGGGAGTAATATTATTTGTCTGATAGATGTTGTCTGTTTGTTTCATGAATTATAGATTCCCCCAAATTTCCTCCACAGTGAGCTGGTGCCCCGGTCCCGAACACATGACATCACCTTGACGGATGAGTCCACTCTCCTGCAGCTGGAACTCAGAGGGTATTGAACCGATAAGTTGAGCACCGGCTTGTTTCCTGACGCTGAATTCTGCATCCGGCCGCCTTTGAGGCAGGTGACTCGTCCACAGGCTGCGAGTGAACCTGAGGAAGAACCTGCGTGGAGCTCGGCGTCCTTCACAGACGGACTCAAACAGATTTAAAACTCGCCATGAAATGTGCTTTAATGCTTTAAGTTAAGCTGTGGGACTCTAATGACATTAAAACGACTCAAATAAGTAGAAATACAATTACAAGCAGGAATAATTCACTTTGTGAATGAAGGAGCACTCTCCGGCTGCTCCTTATCTTTTATCTAGTCTTTTTCTCTTTTTTTGCCAGGAGATAGAATTCATCAATGAATGTGCAGAGGAGATGGGAGAGAGAGAGAGAGGAAGTCTTGCCGCCATTAACCTGAGACCCCCCTCCCCTTTACACCCCACCCACCGACCCCTCTCCCGGCTCGACCTCTCTCCACTGCCCCTCGTTCATTCAGACCCGGCCCTGCACGCGGAGAGGAAGCTGCTGCCCCCTCGGGGATTTGGCATCATAATTATATAGGAAGCAGAGCAGCCGGCTGTCTGCTGGAGCTGGGGAGGCTGCAGCCGGGCACACACGTCCGCTCATGTGCAGAGGACGACTGGTCGTGACATGGACGAGGTGCTGTCACTCTGACACTGTTGGGAAGGTAAGATTATCTCTCGTGTTAATCTGCAGAGGTAATAACAGCAGAGAGTGATTAGCAGTGATATTAAACCTCCTGCTGCTCCCTGTCTGTTCACTTTGGATCAGACTGTTATTCTGTAACGTCAATTATTGTCTCTTGCAAACTGCAAATATCTTTTTTAACAGGCTAAAATCTAAGGGTTGAAGATGCAGCTTGAAAATCAGTTGAACAAAACTTTCACCCTTTAACATCTGTGAAGTAATGAATCCTGTCTTGTTCCACTTTCTGTGTTTTTTATGGAAACTGATTGGTTTTCTGCAGATTGCAATCTTAAATCTGATCCACAAAATCTGTTTATTATTCTTAGTTTATAAAGTGTTAAGTCTTGCACGTGCAGAAAGTTCTATTTTGAGATAAAAATTAATGAATTCACAAACTCAGAAAGTCATTCAAATCCACATTAACGATTCGGTGCAGCTCATGAAGGGAAAACATTTGAAACATTATTGATCTGACGAGTCTGAGCAGTCTCAAAAGAATGCTTATGGCAAAATGAACGACTAACAGCTTGAAAGATAATCTCTCCAAAATGGATCTTTGAGGAAAAACAAAGGAGATTATAGGATATTTACTTTGTAATGAAAAAAGGAAAGAATTGATTATTGGGATAATGTTGTCCATCTAAAGCAGCTTTTACAATAACAAACTACATCACAAACTTCTCGTATAATTGTTTCAGAAGTGTGTTGGTCAAACGAGTCAAGCTGCTCTAACCCTGTTATGAATCTGCTTTCTGTTTCCACAGAGCACGAAGAGGAAGCCATGTCGGAGAAGAAGCCACGAGCCTCAGACACTCGTCCCAAGTCAGGCCTCCGCAGCTGGAGCGCAGACAGTTATATCTGGCGGCCAAAGAAACGCTCCCGGAGCTCCCGGAGCGGTGGGTTGAGTCCCGGGGGGCTCGAGGCGGAGGGGGCCGAGGAGCTGGGCGTGCGGTCCACTTCCTGTCCAAGGCGCCGGAGAGAGAGGAAGTGTAGCTGCAGCGCTCTTGGCGACGCATTGACGTCTGCAGACATGGAGGTGGTGTGTCGGAAGGCCTTGAGCCGGCGCTCTCTACGGCAGAAGTTCCAGGACGCTGTGGGCCAGTGTTTCCCTCTGCGCTCGCACCATCACCACCATCACCACCACCACCATCCACCAGGCTCCTCTCGACCCTTCTCTGTGCTCTTCAGGTCCAAACGCAAGATCCACGTCTCGGAGCTCATGCAGGACAAGTGTCCCTTCTCACCAAAGTCTGAACTGGCCCGATGCTGGCACCTAATAAAGAATCACGCCACCCAACCCGATTCCCTCAAGGACATGGAGGCTCCCCTGAGACCCCACGTCTCATCATCCTCTACCTCACCCCCACAGACGCCGCTCTCCTGGGAGGAAATCTGCTGCTCCCCAGGGCCTGGAAGCACCAGTCTGGAGGACTGGGACCCTTCTTGTCCTAATGGGGGAGCAGAGGGCAGCTGCAGCGGCACTGACGACATCCTGGTCCCGGATCTTCTCCAGATCAACAACAGCCCCTCTTACTGGGGTGTGTTGAACCGCTTCGAGGCCGAGGAGCTCCTGGAGGGCCAGCCGGAGGGAACCTTCCTGCTCCGAGACTCTGCCCAGGACGAGTTCCTCTTCTCTGTCAGCTTCCGTCGCTACAGCCGCTCCCTGCACGCTCGCATCGAGCAGAACGGCAAGCGCTTCAGTTTTGACGTGCACGACCCGTGCATGTACCGGGATCCCAGCGTGACCGGACTGCTGAGACACTACAGCGACCCGGCCACCTGCCTCTTCTTTGAGCCGCTGCTTTCCCGGCCGCTGCTGAGGACTTTTCCTTTCTCCCTGCAGCACCTGTGCAGGGCTGCGATATGCAGCAGCACCACATACCAGGGCGTGAACAGCCTGCCGCTGCCCCCACAGCTCAGGGACTACCTCAGGCAGTACCACATTAAATGTGAGGGGGCCTGCGCCTTGTGACGGAGAGAACACGCATCGTCGTACCATGGGAGGGAAAGACTGAACAAGACGGAAGGTCCTTTTGACCAAAAAGCTATCGCCATTAAGTTCCAACAAGCTTTGCCGTTGCTTTTAGGTCTAAATGGTGCAGAGCTGGTGCTTTAAAGACGTTTCTACTGCATCAGGACATAGAACAACTCATTGTCTTCTGTCTGTCACATGCCAGAGATGTCCCCTCCAGCATCCCTCGGTACTAAGGGAAGCTTTGAACCTCCTATTTAGGTTTTCCTCTCACTGCCATATTGACACTAACTGGAGCCAAGGTCATGAGACGCCAGTTGTAAATCTGCCTTAATGTCCTAAGTGGAGTAGAAACGCTGAGACATTAAACTTTAATCGTCACTTTCAGTCGAATATTGACTCTGATGGAGTTGGAGCACTTTCCCTTTGACGTGTACTCATGGCTAATGGCCACTAGAGGAACTGCACCTTTCAAGGCCTCTGGCTGAGGCCGAATTCAAGTGATGCTTTGCTGCAGCACCGTCCTGAACCACAACCGAGGGTTAGAGGAACAGAGACTCCAGCTTCATCCAGTAATATGCAATATATCATACATTCATGTGTTGTAGTCTTATCGTATACACTCATCCATTCAATATCATCACCCACTAATCCTTAACTTATCCGTCTGTCATGTGGAACCCACCTCACACGCTGCCTTCTGCTCTGCGGCCACTTGATGGCAGCATAAGTGCACCGATGAGCGGTTTGGTCACTTTGTCTTTTTCACTTCACAGCTTCAGTCACGGCTGATAATTCCTCTGTAAGCTGCCATTCAAACATCAGTTGTGATAATAAAGAATTATCATTTGAAAACTGTGGATTAGAGAACAGTTCACTTTAAGCACTATATCCTAAAACCACCTGAATCACTGTGATGGCCTCTCGTCTCCAAACATATATTGTATTCATCCCCGCTGATGCAAAAAAACAATAAATGTCATTTACACTGCCTCTGCATGTTTCACAGGGTTTTGTCGTCTCTGGGTTTAATGGTGCAGCAGAACTTCAGACAGGCTAATAGTGTGGAAAATTCAGCTTCTGAAGAATCGAGCTGCAAACAGTTCCTCCCGCTCTCTCTGCAAAGGACACCTCTAAATGCCAGCGCCTCTGCAGGAGCACACGAGAGATAAGGACATGAGAGAGCCTCATCGCCGGAGAGGAATTCAGATTTCTTATTTAAATTGATTCATGTGTCATTCAGCGTCTGTTGAACCTGGAGTGTGAAACATTTAAATATATATAATTTTCCCCCGAGGCGGCTACAAGAGAGCGTATAAAATATTCATCAAGCCGGGGTTTTTCGAAGCAAGAAGTATATTTGTCAAACAGATGTCAATATTTTACTTTAACGTGCTCGAGTAAATTTCTTGTCTTTTCCTCTTTGGCAAAGTTCACGATTTCTCTTTCAATCACATCTGCAGAATTGGTTCTGGTTTAGTCTGCGGAGTCCGGATGTTACATTCGTTTAAAGACACAAATATTCAGTCAAAGTTAAACCTTAAATAAACATATTTTCAGTCTCTCAGATCATCTTCACAACTAAAAGCTCAGTGGGAAGATTTGTTTTGTTTTCACGTCAGACATTTTCTAACGTCTCAGTGAAAAGCTCACATGCAACACGATTAGCTAGTATCGGCTGAATAACAGATCTTTTCTCCTTTAAGTTTCCTATATACTTTAAATTCTTACTTCTTATACAGACATTGACATTTCTAGAATAAATTGGAACTAAATCAGAGAAAGATTATGTATTTATTTGTTTTTCTAGAATAAAGTGTAAATGTTGAGCTGCCAGTCTTTCATTTTCCAAACTTGATGGTGATGTTCCTCTCCAGCTCCTTCTTGAACCTGACAGTGTGAACACCAGAGATGGCCTTCACCACTCTGGACTTCCCATGGGCCACGTGACCGCTGGTACCTTGACGGAGGGGAGTCCAAACACGTCTTTATGAAGGGAGCTGGTGATTGCAGCGTGATTCAAATACAATCAAAGAAAAGAGAGTTTACTTCCGATGTAGATGGTGGCCTGTCTGCTGATGATCTCTGGAGACAGATGTGTCAGGTATATTAGATGGTTATCACACTGAGAAACAACGTGGAATTGATCAGGTTGTCCCTGTGAGCAGAGCACCAGGGATGAATGAGAGGAGGAGCAGCACACAAACAGCCCCCCCATAATAACTGGATGTCTTTCAAACATCCTCAGAAGAGTTTGTTGGGATTTTAAATCTATGTTTGTCTGTATATGTGTGTGTCTGTGTAGATGGCAATATAACTGAAATCTAAACAAACTCAGGAGAGTGGGGGCAGGAGCAGTTTGGGCCAGAGATATATGGCCTTCACACAATAACTTACAATAATCTTTGCTGCTTGGTGTTAATCTTGAAGTTGGTTGAAATGTGTGTGTGTCACATCACTGGTCAGTCTCACACCTGCCTTGATAAGAGGCGGTGGACTAGTGGCAGAATAATTGGACTATGGGCAGACAGTTACGGACATCGGACTGGAAGGTTGCTGGTTCGACTCCTCACGATGATAATACAACATACCTGCCACGACAACACCTGGATCTGTTCCAAAGAGAACTGTGTCTTGTGATGTTCACCAGATGGGACAAAAGCAGAAGACAAATTTCCCTAATCTGCATGTCGTGTGATTGTGCATGTGTTTGGGATCAATAAAAGAATCGTATCTTATTTTCTTATAAATGAAGAGCCTCTGCCTGTTGTGGAGACCGTAAATCTGTGACATACGATACACTGTATGAGAACATGTTCTCAAACCTAACTTTTCTATATTAAAGCATAACTTCCTTAGCTTTAGTCAACATCACACAGAGTTCAAGCAGCTGCCCCAGATCTGCCTGCCTGCAGCGGTTACAGGCTTGCGTTGGTCAGTCACCTGTGAAGACCATTATCTTTTATCCCTGAACCCGCACAAGGATTTGCGTTTCCGCCTCAGATGTGTCCCTGACATTCACGCTGGGGTGATAGACTGTGGTTAGAGTCAAAGATGAGTCAAGAAATGATTCAATTATCAGGTGCATAATTCAGAAAGCATCGCAAAGTAGTGGAGGAGAAGAAAGAACAATATAGAGGTAAGAATCACCCCGATGGTGGACATCATTAATGTTTATTCTTGTCGACATGACATGATCTCCTGTCAGCACAGCTTATTTCCGACTCCTTTTAAATTTTATTATGTAATAAAACATTTGGTAACATTTTGTCTGCCTGGGTCTGCATCTGTATACAGTCCAAAAGTTCTTGGGGATGCATGACAATTTGCTTTTGTATGTTGGGGGGGGGGCGGCAATCTGAAATCTCGCCTAGGGCACCAACATGAGAGAGAGAGAGAGATCCGGTGTGTTTGCTCCTCTGACCTGTTCTCACTTTACACTTTAACAATAAACACTGAGTTAGGACACTTTGTTTGAATCGCTCTCGAGTTTATGATACACAAGTTTAAACCTGCTACACAGCACGAGACGTGCACAGACAGGACATCAGGGTTCAAGTCTTTGAGGAGGGACAAGGACACACACACACACACACACACACACACACACACACACACACACACACACACACACACACACACACACACACACACACACACACACACACACACACACACACACACACACACAGAGGAGCAGCCAGTGGAAGTGAAAGTGTTCAGACTTTGTTCGACCTTCAAGGAGCAGAGGCAGGAGACGTGAAGTCTGAGGCTGGTGAGTGTTCAGCAACATTCATATTATTTAACTGTCACAGACTCTAGGTCAGTTTTCTACTCGTGGACTTTAGAGAGAAGAAGATTCAGGATGAACTTCTGTCAGTGAATCAACAGTTTGACTCAACGCTGTGATTGGCTGAGTCCAACACATTAAACAAACAGCTGTCTCATGTTACAGTGACAACAGTGAAACCGTGTAGGAGGGTTGACTCTGTTCCAGTTGAAGAAACACTGAGTTTACGTACCTGGCTTCATTGTGTGTGTTTGAGCTCACAGTGTTTTTCCTCTCAGGCTGAAGATGAGTGGTTTTGAGGAGGAAGAGGACAGAGCAGAGTCTCCAGGGTTCAGCTGTTTGTCTCTGAAGAGTGACCAGTCCATGGGTCATCCTGACAACTTCAGTAAAGAACTTGGACCCTCACACAAAAAGTAAGAGAACTGCAAAAACATGTGTGATGGAAATACAAGCGGCTGGAACACCAAATTTGTCTTTGTGTATTTAATAAGGGGCTTTCTGTAGAAAGGATCAACACAGAGAGTCACAGGGATCTTAGAGTGAAGATGCAGGACAGTCAAATGCAAGGATCTGATGTAGGAGAACTAAGGCTGTCTCTCTGAGCCAGTTCAGACTGGTTCTGTAGGCGCAGTTTGAGAAAGGAATCATAACACAGAAATCTGATTTACATCTGGTTCCTTTGGAGATAGGAGATGACAGTGGTGAGGTGAAGCAGTAGGACCCAGACGCATTGTACAATCAAGGATTTAAATGGGACAAAACAAAACATAAACACTAAAAAGGGAAACTGGATAAACAAAAACAGAAGGAAGAAAACACAGGAGGCTTTCGTAAGAGATGCAGGAGACACAGGATACAAAGACACTGGAGATCAGGACAAGACATCACCACAGTTAAACAAACGATCCGACAAAGGGGAGCACAGAGACTTATATACAGACACAGGGAAGGCAGGGGCAATTAGACACAGGTGTAACACATGAGGACTGGTGCAGACAATCACCGACAGGAGGTGAAGAAAGAAAACACACAAGGAACAGAGACTACAAAATAAAACAGGAAACAAAAATAACACAAACACACATAACAGAGATTAACTTAATAAACAGAAAACTCTTCAAACAGAGGTGGAACCTAAACAATAGAAAATACCAAACCGTGACAGGAGACATACTTTCAGTTCTTTGGAGAGTAAATAAGTGATAAAAGGGTCATAAAGGTTTCAGGCCATAAAAGTATTAAGAAAGATTATATATGTATGTAGATACATTTCATGAAACTTATCTTTCAACGACAACATAGGTTTCAACTGCACTTAGTTATCTTTCCACTACACATGTGAAGCTCCAAACTGAATCCTGAAATGTTTGTGTTTGCAGAGGTCAGGACCACAGACGGAGATCAGAGTCTCCAGTGTTCAGCTGTCTGTCTCTGAAGAGGGACTGGTCCATGATTCCTCCTCTAAACTTCAGTATTGAACCTGGACCCTCACACACAGAGTAAGAGACCTGCTAAAAACATGTGAACCTGCAAACTGTCCACTTTCTCTCAGTGTGTATTTGGACAAGGTAACTGCTTGTAGCTCTTAATATGTTTTTCATGTTGGTGTGTTGATGCTGACCACATTTTGTTCTCGTAAATTATCTTAGAAAAAAACACATTAAATGTGGAATAAGGGGGAAGGAATAGCTGCAGGGCCCCAGCTTATCCAACAGATGATCTTTAGTGACACAGGTGTAAAAATAGAAGATCTCAGGAGTCTTAGGCAACATCAACATTACTGTGTTTTAGTTTTAAACACAGTAATGTTGCTATATTTCCACCTCACACATAAAGTAACAGACCACAAACCCCATCAACCTCCAAACTGCTCTCTGTTCATTTAGTTGACGTCACTGCTTGTAACAGGAGCTCTTAAGAGGTGAAGAAGATTCGCTCATTAGAAACCAGGGGTCACACTCATCATCCTCTGTGGAGGTTAACAATGTAAATTACGTGGAGTCATTCTGCATCGAGGTCTGACAGAAGAGCAAGTTGCACCATCCACTCATCTAAAGAAACAATCGTGAATCCCAGTGACCATAATAATTCACCCAGGTTTCTCTTTGAGGATCTTTAACATACTCCAGTGTGTTTGTGGCTCAGCGTATTAGAATCTGCTCTGTTTAAGGTTCATGACAACATCCCTCTATTTGTAGCCTCTGGGTCTGGTGCTGTTTTAGTTCTGCTCAACGTCTCCACAGCATTTGACACAGTCCTGACATGTTTGTAAAACATCTCAAGGTCGAAGTTGGTCTTCATCTTCCAGTGTATAAACGTTTCGCTTCCTTAATGAGAGACTGAACCTTTTTTCATCCTCTGCTCCCATTTGTTGTGACCATCAAGGTTTAAATCGTGGACCCCTTTTATTTTCACTGTTCCTGCGACTTCTCTGCTTGATCCATCAAAAGTACAATCGTCTTTCTAACTTTAATGTGGACGACATAGTTTTATTCTCCAGTTACACCTGACGGCTGCAGCTTGCCTCAATACATTTCTTAACTGCCTTTATGATCTCAAACCCTGGAGCTTTGTACAATTAATGAAAAGAAAACTAAATATATTTCACCCTCAAAGAACTTGAGACTCTTTACTCTCTGACACCCAGCAGCCAGAAGCCCCATGTTTTCAGGCTCTGTCCATCCAGCCCTTTCTTGTGAATGGGATATCTCAAGATCGCTCAGAGGGACTTTCCTCAAATTTGGTACAAATGTTCTCTTAGATTCACAGGTTGACTGATTAGATTTGGGAGGTTGAAGGTCACGGTGAAACATGTTTTGGCCTCTTGAACAGGATATCCCAAGTCTGTCGTAAGGAAGTTTCTTCACATTTTGACCTCTTATCACTTGGTCTTAAAGATGAACTGTTTAGATTTCAATGGTCAAAAGTCCCTGACCTCATGAGTCTGGAAACACACTGGCAGTACTTCTAGTTTTAACCTGTTTGTCTTGTGCTTCTCATACCTCCATTATTAATTAGTTTGAATGTGCTTTATACAAATACGAGTTGCCAGCTTTTTACTCTGGAGTCTGCCCGACTTCAGATGCTTAACTGCATTCATCTTGAAGCTGTCAATCAATCATGACGAAATGACAACCTGTGACTGTGACATGTGAGTTATCAGGAAATGTCTTCACAGAGAGAGGAAGAGGACTCATGTTTCTGAGGAGGAGCAGTCGTCCTGCTGTGCTTCATGTCAGGACGTCCTGAAGGATCCAGTCTCCACTAGCTGTGGTCACTGGTTCTGCAGACAGTGCATCACCTCTTACTGGGACCAGTCTGGTTCTTCAGGAGACTCCTCCTGTCCCCAGTGTGGACAAAGATCCAGAACAGGAGCTGGAGGTCAGACAGCCGGTCAGAGCAGCACTGTACATGTGTCTGCTGATGTCTTCACTTCTGACAACAGCACATGTGGTTTTATTTTGTTCCTTCATACAGCATCAACATTTAACATCGTTAGAAAAGCACAAAGTTAAAAAGCTTTTATTTTCTGTAGTTTTTCTGTATCTGATGAAAACAATCAGCAGATTCTCAGATTCTCTGACATTGTTTCTTGTCTTTCAGCAGATCGTGGTCTGCAGGAGGTTTCAGATGAACATAAGCTCAGCCTGAGGAGGAGATGTGAACATGTGACTGAAGGAGCTGATGAAACAGGAAGTAGAACCCTCCTCAACAGGATCTACACTGAGCTCTACATCACAGAGGGACAGAGTGAAGAGGTTAATACTCAACATGAGGTGAGACAGCTTGAGACTGCTTCCAAGATGAAGATCCTCCACGACACTCCCATCAAGGTCCACGACATCTTTAAAGCCTCCACTGACCAGCAGAGCAGCATCAGAGTCGTCCTGACCAATGGCGTCGCTGGCGTTGGAAAAACCTTCTCGGTGCAGAAGTTCACTCTGGACTGGGCAGAGGGTTTAGAAAACCAGGATGTGGGTCTGCTGACTATGCTTTCGTTCAGGGAGCTGAACCTGGTGAAGGACCAGCAGCACAGTCTTCTCACGCTGCTCCATGTTTTCCATCCAGCGATACAGAAGCTCACTGCAGAGACGCTCGCTGTCTGTAAATCTTTGTTCATCTTTGACGGCCTGGATGAAAGCAGACCTTCTCTGGACTTCAACCACAAGGAGCTTGTGTCTGAGGTCACACAGAGGTCATCAGTCAACGTGCTGCTGACAAACCTCATCCGGGGGAATCTGCTTCCCTCGGCTCTCGTCTGGATAACCTCCAGACCTGCGGCGGCCAATCAGATCCCTCCTGCATGTGTTGACAGGGTCACAGAAGTACGAGGCTTCACTGACGCCCAGAAGGAGGAGTACTTCAGGAGGAGATTCAGGAATAAAAGGCTCTGCAGAAGAATCATCTCACACATCAAGACGTCCAGTAGCCTTCACATCATGTGTCAAATCCCAGTCTTCTGCTGGATCAGTGCTACAGTTCTGGAGCACATGTTGACCACAGACCAGAGAGGAGAGCTGCCCAAGACCCTGACTGACCTGTACTCACACTTCCTGCTGGTTCAGACAAAGAGGAAGAACAACAAGTACAGTGAGGGACATGAGACGACTCCACAGCAGCTGACGGAGGCTGACAGGGACGTTCTCCTGAAGCTGGGGAGGCTGGCACTTAAACATCTGGAGGAAGGAAACATCATGTTCTACCAAGAAGACCTGGAGCGCTGTGGTCTTAATGTCACAGAGGCCTTGGTGTACTCAGGAGTTTGTACTGAGATTTTCAGAAGAGAGTGTGTGATCTTCCAGAAATCAGTCTACTGCTTTGTTCATCTGAGCGTTCAGGAGTTTCTGGCTGCAGTCTACATGTTCCACTGTTACACCAAGAGGAACACAGAAGAACTCAACAACTTCTTGGGAACATATGGGGACACCTGGGGTACCTTCTCCCTGGATGAGCTCCTGAAGAGAACCATGGAGAAATCCCTCACCAGTACAAATGGTCATCTGGACCTGTTTGTCCGCTTCCTTCACGGCCTCAGTCTGGAGTCCAACCAGAGAGTCTTAGGAGGCCTGCTGGGTCGGACAAAGAACAATCCAAATATCATCCAGAGAGTCTTAGGAGGCCTGCTGGGTCGGACAGGGAACAATCCAGAGATCATCCAGAGAGTCATCAACAACCTGAAGGAGATACAGACTGATGACATTTCTCCTGATAGAAGCATCAACATCTTCCATTGTCTGACTGAGATGAACGACCACTCAGTTCATCAGCAGATGCAACAGTTCCTGACGTCAAAGAACAGATCAGAGGAGATACTCTCTGAGATCCACTGCTCAGCTCTGGCCTACATGCTGCAGATGTCAGAGGAGGTTCTGGATGAGTTGGACCTGAAGAAGTTCAACACATCAGACCACGGTCGATGGAGACTGATCCCAGCTGTGAGGAACTGCAGGAAGGCTCGGTGAGTCCAGACATGATCAATAACATGTTCAATCAGTGGAGATGAGTCGTTCTTCTTGCAGGGTAGCTTCCTCCACAAACCCAAAGACATGTACATCGGAGTTAGGTGTACTGGAGACTCTGTGTGTGTGTGTGTGTGTGTGTGTGTGTGTGTGTGTGTGTGAGAGGAGAGTCACACACACACATATGAGATGAGAATCACTGACTGTTCCTTTAAACTGAAGAAGCAGAACTGGAAATATCGTTGATTCTTCCTTCTGGTCAAACTAGAATTACCGCCCTGCGTTTGTACACCACCACCAACCAGTGCAGTGTCCGTCCCTCCAGGTTCCTGACACTTCACAATAATATGAGGTCACTGTAGCCTTTGACCTTTAACCACTGAAATCGAATCAGTTTATCTTTGAGTCCAACTGATTAAATGTAAAGAAGTCTCCTAAAGACAGACTTGAGACATCATGTTCAAGAGGTCAGAAACATGTTGTGTAGCCCTGACCTTTGACCTTTGACCACCTGAATCTAATGAGTTCCTCTGTCAGTCTAAATGAACGCTTGAACCAAATCTGAGAGGATTCTCTTGAGGAGTTTTTAACATGTTCATTAGGCAAAAAGGGGATTTACCAGGGTGAGGGTCACATGATCACGTTTTGTATGAATGTTGTGTTTGCTGATTTTATTCTAACAGATATTTTCTTTAATCACAGATTTGTTTGTTGTCGACTCTCAGAAACTCACTGTGAAGTCGTGGCCTCAGCTCTGAAGTCAGACCCTTCACATCTGAGAGGACTGGATCTGAGTGGAAACTTCCTGCAGGATTCAGGAGTTAAGCTGCTGTGTTCTGGACTGGAGAGTCCAAACTGTCGACTGGAGACTCTGAGGTCCTTAAATCCTTCTTCACTTTTCAAACTTTCTCTCTTATTGGGTCATTATTTATTTAAATTGTCTCAGTTCTGCTCTGCTCACTGTCCCTCAGTCATCTGTCACTCACCCAGCCTGTCAGTCACGTCCACCTCATCAACTCCATTCACCTGCAATCACCTGCTCCTGATCACTAAGAAAGTGTCAGTAAATAACATGTGGACTGAGGCCGAGCACTCGTCCTCCTCAGGTTTTCAAAATAAGACTCATTCTTATTGAAACACGTTTGACAGTTGATAAGTATAGACAAAGACAAACAGGAAGTGACTGTTTGGAGCCATCTCTACTTTGAACATTGTTAAATTACATAAACCTGCTCAGTGACCAACACACAGAGAAGAAGCTGATGAATGGAACAATGGTCCAACATGTCTGTTCTGATATTTGTCTTCAGGTCACAGACTGGACTGAGGTCAGCAGCATGTTGAGACTCTGTGTTGACATGATGACGACCCACAACAACAGGAGGACACATTCTAATATTCATATTTCTTTATCAAAGGTTGAAGAGCTGCAGTCTGTCAGAGATCAGCTGTTCTTCTCTGGCTTCAGCTCTGAAGTCAAACCCCTCTCATCTGAGAAAACTGGATCTGAGTGAAAACTACAACCTGCAGGACTCAGGAGTGAAGGAGCTGTGTGGTTTTCTACATAGTCCAACCTGTCGACTGGAGACTCTGAGGTCAGTTCACTGACTGACTTTTTTAGATCTCATATCTATAATACAGCATTTATACCCAATTGATCTCATTTAATTCTAATTTAACATAATTCCTCTTCATACATAATGTGAATCCATTCATTGATAAATTTGTGACATTTGAAATATTCAGCTACTTGTTAAAACACTGAGTTTTGTTCTGGATTTCCTAAACTGATCTGCAGGACAGAGATTGGGTCCAAATAATCTATTAGTACTGAATCAGGACTCATTTTTAGTCCAATATGTCTGATTTCAGATTTATCTTCCATGATGTGAGTCTGTGCTCACATGAATATTTGCGTGTTATTTTCACACATGAACTCAGTTTAATTTACAGTTAAGTTGTATCCTTTATTCAGGGTGTGGAGCTGCAGACTCGCAGAGATCAGCTGTTCTTCTCTGGCTTCAGCTCTGAGGTCAAACCCCTCTCATCTGAGAAAACTGGATCTGAGTGAGAACAACCTGCAGGACTCAGGAGTGAAGGAGCTGTGTGGTTTTCTACAGAGTCCAACCTGTCGACTGGATACTCTGAGGTCAGTTAACTGACTGACTTTTGTTGATCTCCAATCTATAAACAGCATTTATACCCAATTGATCTCATTTAATTCTAATTTAACGTAATTCCTCTTCATACATAATGTGAATCCATTCTTTAATTAATCTGTGACATTTTAAATATTCAGCTACTTGTTAAAACACTGAGGTTTTTTTTGGATTTCCTAAACTGATCTTTAGGACAGAGACTGGGTCCAAATAAATTATTTTTTTTGAATCAGGACTCTTTTTAGTCCAACATGTCTGATTTCAGATTTGTCTTCCATGTTATGAGTCTGTGCTGAAATGAATATTTATCTGTTATTTTCACACATGAACTCAGTTTAATTTACAGTTATGTTTTATTCTTTATCCAGGTTGGATAGCTGCAGTCTGTCAGAGATCAGCTGTTCTTCTCTGGCGTCAGCTCTGAGGTCAAACCCCTCTCATCTGAGAGAATTGGATCTGAGTGACAGCGACCTGCAGGACTCAGGAGTGAAGGAGCTTTGTGGTTTTCTACAGAGTCCAACCTGTCGACTGGAGACTCTGAGGTCAGCTCACTGACTGACTTGTGTAGATCTCATATCTATAATACAGCATTTATACACAAGTTCTCATTTAATTCTAATTTAACATAATTTCACTTAATACATAACTTGAATCCACTCATTAATTAATTTGTGGCATTTCAAATATTCAGCTACTTGTTAAAAAACATCTGAGTCTAGGTTTAGATTTCCTAAACTGATCTGCAGGACAGAGACCGGGTCCAAATAATATACTTTTACTGAATCAGGACTCGTTTTTAGTCCAACATGTCTGATGTCATATTTATCTTCAACGTTATGTGTCTTTGCTGACATGAATATGTGTCTGTTATTTTTACACATGAACTCAGTTTAATTTGTAGTTAAGTTTTGTTATTCATTCAGGTTGAGGTACTGCAGACTGCCAGAGATCAGCTGTTCTTCTCTGGCTTCAGCTCTGAGGTCAAACCCCTCTCATCTGAGAGAACTGGATCTGAGCCACAACAGGCTGCAGGACTCAGGAGCGAAGGAGCTGCTTGATCTACAGCAGAGTTCAACCTGTCGACTGGAGACTGTGAGGTCAGTAGTTGGTTGGAGTCAGTCCATGCTGCTTTCATCTGTATTTTACTAAACACAGTCAGTATCACAGATCCAGGGTCTGTGCTACCAAGCAGGATTTGTGGTTATCAGGTTAACTTCAGGTTTAGTTTTTTCGTTAAGAAGCTCGTCCACTTCTTAACGAGGTAAATCACCATGGTAACTTCTGATGAGCGGCTAACCTGCTCCATGTTAAGTTGGAGATCAACCCGTATAGAAGCTCCGCCCACTGACCACAGTGACTCTACACTGTTGTGTGGTGCACACTCTCCTTAAAGGGATGGATAAGGGAAGTTTAAATCAACGTCTGGTTGGTTCAGTTGATCTCTAACTCACCCAGAACATCTCAATGTCTCCAGACTCATCCTGTCACCAAAACACCAGATGACCTCAGTCAGCTTCCTGAAGACAGGTCCATGTGATTCTATTGAGTAGTGATGTCAGAGGTTTCCAGCACAGTTTGTGTCCTCAGAGACAGTGCGTGTCCTCAGCGCTAGTTTGTGCCCTCAGAGTCAGTTTGACAGTCTTTGTCCTCTGTGTCAGTGTGTGTCCTCAGAGACATTGTGTGTCCTCAGAGTCAGTGTGTGTCCTCAGAGACAATGTGTCTCCTCAGAGTCAGTGCGTGTCGTCAGAGACATCCTGTGTCCTCAGAGTCATTGTGTGTGTCTTCAGAGACAGTGTGTGTCCTCAGGGTTACTGTGTACCCTCGGAGACAGTGAGTCAGTGTGTTTCCTCAGAAATAGTGACACAGTGTGTGCTGTCAGTCAGTGTGTGTCCTCAGAGACATTCAGTCAGTGTATGTCCTCAGAGACAGTGTGTGTCCTCAGAGACAATGTGTGTCCTCAGAATCAGTGTGTGTCCTCAGAGCCAATTAGTCTCCTCAGAGTCAGTGTGTGTCCTCAGAGACATTGAGACAGTGTGTGTCCTCAGAGACAGTGTGTGTCCTCATTCATTGTGTGTGTCTTCAGAGACAGTGTGTCCTCAGGGTTAGTGTGTGTCCTCGGAGACAGTGAGCCAGTGTGTGTCCTCAGTCAGTGAGACATTGTGTGTCCTCAGAGACAGTGAGACAGTGTGCTGTCAGAGTCAGTGTGTGTCCTTAGAGACATCAAGACAGTGTGTGTCCTCAGAGTCAGTGAGACAGTGTGTGTCCTCAGAGACAGTCTGTGTCCTCAGAGTAATTGTGTGTGTCTCCAGAGACAGTGTGTCCTCTGAGACAGTGAGTCAGTGTGTGTCGTCAGTCAATGACAGTGTGTGTCCTCAGAGACAGTAATACAGTGTGTGTCCTCAGAGTCAGTGAGACAGTGTGTGTCCTCAGAGTCATTGTGTGTGTCTCCAGAGACACTGTGTCCTCTGAGACAGTGAGTCAGTGTGTGTCGTCAGTCAGTGACACAGTGTGTGTCCTCAGAGACAGTGAGACAGTGTGTGTCCTCAGAGACAGTGAGACAGTGTGTCCTCAGAGATAGTCAGACAGTGTGTGTCCTCAGAGACAGAGACTTCTCTTCCACTCGTCTTGTTAGTAAACAACAGATTCAGATCTCGTGGCCTCGAGTTATTTATCTTGTTCACACACGTTATTATATCTTGGTCATATAATATATTTTCACCAGATGCCACCAGGGGGCGCTGTAACTTACACATTGACACAATCACAGATGTTTCACCAGCTGTTCTTCCTGCATTTAGCAGCTGTAACTGAGTTTATTTTATTCTGGATCATGTGTTTGTTCTCCTCTGATTTTTATTATAGAACAGTTTGATCCAGGTTGTGAAATATGAGGCTCTGCTGTCATTCAAACTGTCCATGTCTGTGATTGGTCATACACAGTAAACCCCGCCCATATTATGTGCACATGCTCACACAGTGAAACATGTCTTCACCTGTAACAGCAGCAAATCCACCTCTCAGGTGTCCACTCTGCACTTTGACATGCAGAGGACACACACTGAGCTCTTAGCGTGTTCTTTCCAACACGTGAACATGAAGGAGAGAGGAAGCTGCTCCACCTCTGAACAGGACTGAAGTCCCTGCTGCTCTTTCTACTGGATGAGCTGCATCACTGACTCACAGCTGATGAAGTGAGTCTCTGTGACACTGATGTCTTCTTCTCTCAACAGGTGGAGGAGGTCTTGGTGATGGTGAGTGTGAAGAGGACAGTGTGTGTGTATGTGGGGAGCGGAGATGGTCCTCGCTACCGATTGTGTTTATTCACATGAAGAATGTGTTTATTGAAATGACACAACACAAGCAGAATATATAAACCCTCTGTAAAGAGTCACATAGAGTGTGTTTAACTTTGCATTTATTATTTTCCACCTTTGTCCCTCAGTATGTATCCATGTGTGTAGAACCACATTCTGTGTATATGTTTGTTTATGATCATAAATTTCCTGGATTCACATCACAAATTGATTTAGTTTAACACAAAGTTAAACACATTACTTTGAGATTAAAATCAGAGTTTTGTCTTTGACACAAAAGATCAAAACTGTGGACTTAAAAATGGGACGTTTTCATTTCTGCATCAGGTGCAGAGCGGTGGTGGCTTTTCTACTTTTGACCCACAGGTGGCGCTGCAGTATAACAGCAGCACATCCCAGTCAAAGCCTTTATATTCAGTCTATGAGTCAAACACATGGATCATTTCCTCTGTGACAAACCAGATGTAACGAGAAGAAAAACATCTCAGAGAGAAAAGTTCTGTTTCTACTTGTTTCTGCTTTAATGCTCAATAAACATCCTTCCACCGACTTCACTGGAATCATGACTCAGCTTTTCTTTCCTCTTGCAAACAAACAGGTGGAAACATCTCGTCCTTGGTGCAGGTAAAAGAACAAAATCACCAGTTTGACATAATGGAAACAACCAGAAGAAAAATGTTATATTTACAGTATGAAGAAGAGTTGATCATCTTTAAATCTCTGAGGAAACTTTCATAAATATTTTACCATATTTAATAGAAAACTGACCCGAGGACGTTTTATACAAACGCAGACGAAGATTCGTCTGTCCAGTTCATAAAATATTTTATAAAACAATGATTTAAATCTGTTTGTATGTTCTTGACCACCACCTCAGAACAACCACAAGGGGGAGACTGTTGCAGCCTCTGGGAACAGCAGCATGCTGGGAAATAATTGATGATGGGAGGTTCATAGCAGAGACAAGTGACAGAAAGTGTCTGAGAGATGATGTCCTCATTCAGTGGACGTTTGGGTCTGTTGTGTTGAACAGTTTGTGTTATTTTGTGGAGACACTTGTCTCAACATGATGGTTTCACTTTATTTTCCAGCCCGTCTCAGTTCTTTGTGACTTCAGGACAAGAAATGTTTGACAGAGTCAGTTCCTGAAAGGCTCAAGTTCTCACTGTGTGGAGAGGTCATCATGTGACTTTGTTATGATCCTCAACACACGTGTGTCTGATCCATACATTTATCTTTTATTAAACGATATCAAACAAGACTTTTTAAATTCAAACACACAAAAAGAAGAATCTATTCTAATCTGCAGCTGTTTCACAAGATTTTCATTCACTAAGTGGTTTCAGGTTTAGATTAACCTCTAACAGGTTTTCACTGTCGTTCTGGCCAAAACAAAACAAAAAAACAATTTGAATATGTCCACTTGCTTTAGGGAAAGATGATGGGCGTTTTTCATCATATTCTGACCAGTGACTCAATGAAAAATTAATAAATTATTATGTAAAATAACTTCCAGATCCTGAGGGGCACCGGGTCATTTCCTGATGACCTGAGCTGTGTTTTGTACGTTGGAGTTCAACTCACTGCAAATTAAGAAAAACACACACAAATAGATAATAGTTCTTTGTGTTTTAAAACTAAAACTATGTGTTTCCTCTGGTTTTGACTCTGACGTGAGCAGGGAACTAAAGGGATCATTTATGATCCTTCACTCACCTGAGAGACGAAGCCTTGACCAGTCCTCGTGTCAACATCTGAACCAAACACTTTAATCTACA
Source organism: Platichthys flesus (assembly GCF_949316205.1). Classification (NCBI taxonomy): domain Eukaryota; kingdom Metazoa; phylum Chordata; class Actinopteri; order Pleuronectiformes; family Pleuronectidae; genus Platichthys; species Platichthys flesus. The sequence goes on along the minus strand of NC_084945.1, from coordinate 2,478,955 downwards.
AAATCAAATTCAGCCTCTTTCAGACGCTCGTTCATTTCAATCTGAGCAGTAATGTGAATGAAATCCTGAGTCTGACTCGAATGTTCCCGCGCTGCTGCTCAGACGCGGGAGGACTTCCGGCGCCTGCGTCGTGACGTGGGTGGCGGGAGTTGTGACGCGGTGTTTCCTTGTTTTCAACGCAGCGCGGGAGATTGTGCAGGAGGAGAAGACAGCTGAGAGAAGAAGAAAAAGAAGAAGAGGAAGAAGAGGAAAAAGAAGAGAGTTGTAAGTTCTCATGCTTATTCCTCACATCAGAAAGTCTCAGATTCAGCTGATCTCACGTCAGATCCGCGCTGTGTCGTTGACTCGTGTTTAACGTGTGTCTGTGTGTGTCTGTGTGTGTCTGTGTGTGTCCGTGTGTCTCAGTCTGTGGAGGAATACTCAAAATGCCGTGCGAGAGGAAGCCGATGCGCTACGGTCACTCCGAGGGACACACCGAGGTCTGCTTCGATGAGCACGGGAGGTGAGTGGGACGAGGACCGAGGACAAGGAGGAAGAGCTCCAGAGTTTATTAAAGTGAAGGAGCCTGCTCCCTCTGACCCATCAGTTTGTTATAAGATCATAAAATTATGCTTTATTAGAGCCGCAATGAGGGAAATATGAATATTACAGATATCAAGAGTCAGAAACAGGCACCAGGAAGTAAAACAACACTGAAGTGTGAGATTAAGCTGTATTCACCATCGTAGAGTTCAGTTTGTGTAGTCATTGTGTTGCTGCTTTACACAGATGTGCTTCTGTTATTCTAGTTTAAGATAAAAACATCTGGAAGTGAACTCGGCACGGTGGAAAGTGTTGGACGGTCAGGTCGGCAATGAGAGGGATCATTAGATTTAAATAAAACAAAGTATAAACAAAAGTTTGTGATATTAAGAGAAGAACATAAGTATAATGCTTTATATGTATTTTTGGAGGAATAACACAAATGACCAGTGAAGCTCTGAGCTGAGGGAACTCACCCGACTTCAACTAACCCACAGTTCACTTGGATATTTAACATCTGGAGAAGTGCGTCAGAGCTTTTGGATGAAGTTGATGAAATAATCTGAAAAGGCAAAATCAGTGTTTTCCTGGTCCTCTGCTTCTCAGGTTCATCGTCACCTGTGGAAACGATGGAGATGTTCGGATATGGGAGAGTCTGGATGACGACGACCCCAAGTTCATCACCGTGGGAGAGAAGGCGTACTCCCTGGCCCTGAAGGTCGGTGTCCGCCGCCCGCCTGCACATCTGGCTGCTGCTGCTGATGTGACGCGAGTGTTGAATTGATGTTCCTCCGTCCACAGAACGGGAAGCTGGTGACGGCGAGCTCCAACAACACGGTGCAGATCCACACGTTCCCCGACGGCGAGCCCGATGGGATCCTGACCCGGTTCACCACCAACGCCACGCACGTCACCTTCAACAGCAGCGGCTCCCGGGTCGCCGCCGGGTCCAGGTACTTTCAGATGATCAGTGACCCGGAATAACAGAATTAACCATTACCTGAGGAGAAGTGTGGTGATGAACCAACACCCTCAAGGGGAAACCGCATCATTCGTTCTGGTGGGATTTGTTTATGTGTCCAGAACACGATGCTGTTTAAAACCACCTTTCTGTTTTTGCTTGCATGCTGGATGCCCCTCTTTTACTGGTTTCCAGCTGGAAACATCAGAGCTGAGCCAAACCAGCGGCTGAATGAAGTCAGGCGTGGCTGAACTGCATTGTGGTTGTTTTGTGTAGCTCAGTTGTCGTCCTGCTGAGGATTTGAGATTGTGTGACGAGGATCAGAGCCACATCTTGTCTGGTTTCAACGAAAACCCTAATTTGAAAAATCTTCATTTTATCTTTTCTGGGCTGTAATCCAGAGTGAGTGGGAACATGTTGTGTTCCCAGAATCTTCCGTTGTGAGGTTTTCCAGGTGACCGGGCAGATTCCTCCTGAGATACCCCCCCCCCCCCTGTGATCTGATCTCAGTGCTGGAAGACGAGCTCATGTCAGTTTCACTTTGTCAAACCGTGCACGTTCATCTGCTTCCGGCGTCTCCTGCGGCGGATGCTGAGGCTGTCGTGCGTTATGTGTGTGTTGTGTTCACTGGTGTGTGTGTGTGTGTGTCTGTGTGTGTGTGTGTGTCTGTGTGTGTGTGTGTGCCACGACTAACCCACACCAGGATCCGGTCAGGTTTTGTTGTTCCAGCTCGAAGGCGCGGCAGCACTCTGGATTGAGTTCACGATTAGTCCTGATTGGAGATAAATGTTTGTCGGCTGCCAGAATCAATTTGATCGCAGCCATGAAAGCACCGAGCGGCGTATTGATGCTGCCATGTCCACACTGGTAATTTCTGTTGTGGTATTGATTGATAAAGATCCAGGGATAAGGGTCGATTCCACAATTTGCCCCCCCGGGGTTGGTTCGAGCCGACGCCCACCCTCCACACACCATGTTCATTCAGTTGTCCCCCTGTGTCCCTCAGCGACTTCATGGTCAAGGTGGTGGAGGTGGCGGACAGCAGCCAGCAGAAGACGCTGCGGGGACACGAGGCGCCGGTCCTCAGCGTCACCTTTGACCCCAAAGAGGATTTTCTGGTGAGTCACTCTTCACCCTGGAGGCGGAGATTCAACACCGTCAGTTCTATTGTGAAGAGTTTGGTCTCAAACTAACTTGTGTAAACCTCAACTACACAAACTAGATTGAAACTGCGAGATGATGGAACCTACAAAAGTACATTTGCTTCATTACTGTACTACATTTTATTTAATTTCAGGTACTTTTCCTCCTCTACATTTATAAAAATCTGTACTTACCTTAAATTGAGTAATTGGTCGGCTGATCCAATCAGAGCAGGCCGGGGACAATAGAACCCGCCCCCTTCACTAGACAATTACTTTCACATGTAATACATTAAGTTTATATAGTGTAGTTTTTAAGTAGAGAAGTCAACATGGTTATTTTATCTTAGTACTTGTTGACCTTTTATTTGTACATTCACCGGGTGTATCTAATACTTCCAACTCAGTGATGAATCAGCTCAGTTTTGTGTTTCTAATGCAACTGAAACCAGCTCATACACAACTTTGTGTGTTTAACTTCATCCCTGTGAAACTCTGCCAGGCGTCTTCCAGCTGTGACGGTTCTGTGGTCGTCTGGAACATCGAGGAGCAGGTACATCTTCGTTTTACCATCTCACACAAAGATCTGTTCCTTACATGTCCCTGCACCTCATCCGTCCTCCGTGTGTCCTCAGACTCAGGTGGTCAGCTGGCCTCTGCTGCAGAAGACCAACGACGTCAGTAATGCAAAGTCTCTGTGTCGGCTGGCGTGGCAGCCCCGGGGGGGAAAGGTCAGTGACCGTGTGACTGGTTCTCTGTGGTCGGCTGGTTGACAGAAGCTGGTGTGTCCGACTGCAAAATAACAAAACACTGTTTGTGTGGGAACTCAGTTTCTGGCAGTTCCCGTCGACACCAAGGTTCACCTGTACGAGCGAGGGACCTGGGAGCATGTGAGCACTCTGTGTGACGACCTGCTCACTCAGGTGAGACACACACAGACACACACACACACAGACACACACACACACTGTTCACGGTTACGTCCTCGGTAAACAACCCTTCTTCTTCCTGTCGTCTGAAGACAGTAAAGATATTTTACCGGACGGCACAAATTCTCTGACGGCTGTTAGAATGTTTTTTTATTTGAGTGATTCCGTGAAAAAAGCCTAAAACACTAAATTTGAAAAGTTTATTGTGAAAGTCTGTGTTTTGAAATGATCAGCAGAACTCACGGTTCACTTCATCGCCGCCCGGGGACAAATGTCTCCGCTCTGTCTCTTCATTTCATTCGACCTGTCCCTGCAGCCCGTCAACGTGGTGGCCTGGTCCCCGTGTGGACAGTTCCTGGCAGCCGGCAGCGTGGGGGGTGCACTGACGCTGTGGGACGTGAACAGCAAACTGTGTGTGGAGAGGTGAGTCACCAGGTTGTTGACCTGTTGAAGGAGCTGTGGAGATTCAGGGTTCATCCCAGTGACCGGTGTCTCCTCTGTGTTCAGGCAGAAGCATGAGAAGGGCTTCACGGTGTGCGGCCTGGCCTGGCACCCGACCGGCACTCAGATCGCCTACACGGACACCGAGGGCTGCCTGGGTCTGCTGGACGGACTCAGCGTCTCCTCGGCCGACTCCAGCGCCCCGAAGGTAACGCGCGATGTCCTGTAGAAGTCGTGATTCTCAGTGTTTGTTTCCCACCGTTGTCTTCATGGTTTCTGCCACTGGACCTTCAGGCTGCGGTGGACAAACCAGTTAAAGACTACGACGCCCTGTTCGATGATGATGATGACGACCGGGTCCTGGACGAAGGACTGAGCGACACCAACTCTCCGGTGAAGAGACGCGTCGCAGAGGACGAAGACGAAGATGAAGACGATGTCCTCATTCCCTCGACTGGACGCGTCCGGAACCGAGGAGCGATCCTGGATGACGAGAACTCGCTGGGTCAGTAAAGGAGGTTTCACCACAGATGGGGGGGGGATTGAACTTCCTGTTTTTTAAACCTCCATCTTTCCGTGCATGTCTTCTTCAGACACAGGATCCCTGAAGCTCGGGCCGGACACGTTCAGGGACGATGACGACGACACAGGCAGCGCCGTGGTTCCTCGGTCGGCCCCCCTGGCGCCCCCCCGACCCGTCTACGAGGGTCCGATGCCCAGTGCTCCTCAGAAGGCCTTCCAGCCGGGCTCCACCCCCACACACCTCACGCACCGCTTCATGGTAGGAGACACGAGCAGTTTGATTTAAACAGAACGTGAGGTTTTAATAATCATAACGTCCACGTTGTTCCTCAGATGTGGAACTCGGTGGGAATCGTGCGCGGCTACAACGACGAGCAGGACAACGCCATCGACGTGGAGTTCCACGACACGGCCGTGCACCACGCCATGCACCTCACCAACTCTCTGGGTCACACCATGGCTGATATTTCCCAGGAGGCCGTGCTGCTGGCCTGCACCAGCACAGACGAGCTCGCCAGGTAACCCCCCCCCCCTCCACCCTGCTCTCTCAGATTTAAATTTCTGTGAGTTGTTTGATCAGATCCTTGAAGCTGCTCCTCCTCCTCAGTAAGCTGCAGTGCCTCCACTTCTCGTCGTGGGACACCAATAAGGAGTGGATGGTGGACCTGCCGCCGGGGGAGGACGCCCGGGCGCTGTGTCTGGGGGGGGGCTGGGCGGCGGTCGCCACCAGCACGCTGATGCTCCGCCTCTTCTCCATCGGAGGTGTTCAGAGGGACGTCTTCAGTCTCCCAGGACCGGTGGTGTGCATGGTCGCACACGGAGAGCAGCTGCTCATCGTCTACCACCGGGGTTAGACACACACACACACACACACACACACACACACACACACACACACACACACACACACACACACACACACACACACACACACACACACACACACACACACACACACACACACACACACACACACACACACACACACACACACACACACACACACACACACACACACACACACACACACACACACACACACACACACACACACACACACACACACACACACACACACACACACTCTCCACCTGCTCTCAACAAATAATAAAGTAGAAGCTCTAATTGTTTACATGTGTCAAATCTGAGAATCCCTGGACGCACCTCAGAGGAGACACAGCTGTGACCTCACGTCTGTCCCGTCCACTCAAATTCAATTATGTCCCTTTCTAACACTGGACAGGAAGTTGATGCTTTTACTGTTTATTGGAGACGATGCAGCTGATACACCGATTTTGAATTTTAATTGTCCAAAATCCACTCGTTCCAGACTGTTTACAAATTTGTCTTGTGTGATGTTGAACAGAATATTTGTACACTTTATTTATTATAACAACTTATTTTATTGGAAAACAAGAAGTGTAATTTAATGCTCACACTGGTCAAATGTGGATTTATGTTAATATTGCACTCATTTTAAGTTTAGTTTTCTTGATTCTACTTCTATATATCCGGTTATATATGTTTTTTCTTTATTTAATTGATAATAAAGTTTAAATTATCAAGCTTCAATTACATATCTCTGTCGTAAGGGTAATTTGATAAAGACATCTTAGGAATCATTGCTAAATTTGTGTCTGTATATATCGGCCAACATCTGAATCTATAATCTCAACTGTCCAGTCATTCACATGGGCCAGGCTCTACCTCTTTATATTTAATCACTACTGTCAATTAAGGGTTTAATTAAGACTTGAGATGTGTCACACTTTAGATCATATAATTTTATTAATGTCTTCTAAGTGTTCACTGTGATGGACACTTCTCCTCCAGCAGGTTTCAAGGCTCTGCCAGATATAACGCAATGGAAATGAACAATCTAGAATTAAATGGAGAATTAAATGGAGAAGAATCACTCACGCTGCTGCTTGTGTTTGATTTCACGTCACCAGCGACAGGGTTCGACGGGGAGCAGGTTCTCGGAGTCCAGCTGCTGCAGTTCGGTCGCAGAAAGAGACAAATCATGAACGAGCCGCTGCCTCTGTCTCTCCGATCCCACCTGACCTGGCTCGGCTTCACTGCTGAGGGTCAGTCGGTCAACAAACAACTTTAATCACACACACACACACACACACACAATCATGTCAATCAGAGGTGGAGCTTCTCTGCTGGATTCTAACCACCGGCTCCTGTTGTGGTTTTCCAGGCACGCCTTGCTACGTGGACTCGGACGGCGTGGTGCGGCTGATGAACCGCTCCCTGGGAAACACGTGGACTCCAGTGTGCAACACCAGAGAGACGTGCAAGAGCCGGTCGGATCACTACTGGGTGGTCGGCGTGCACGAGAACCCTCAGCAGCTCAGGTGAACGCCGCCGTGTCACGAGTTTATGTAGATGTCACATTTCAGACACAACATCAATTCAAAGTGTTTTAACATAAATGAACCAAAGCAGAGCAACGTCTTTAAGTGGCTTCAGGAGATTTAAAGGCAAACTGAATTGTTTAAACCTCGATTTAGAGGAAAACACACAAACTGTTGCACTTGCACAAGAATGATCAGCTTTTTAATTTGCTCCCTAAAAGTTTGGCTGTGAATATAAAAACTGACAGTTTCCTGATCTTCACTGTGTTGGATGCAACACAGTGTTTTCACCTGGTCTTGATTCCTGGTGTCTTTTTTTATTTGGTCACCGTCCCAACAGTCTGTCCTCGTCCCCTCAGGTGTATTCCATGTAAGGGCTCCAGGTACCCCCCCACCCTGCCCAGGCCTGCTGTGGCCATCCTGCCCTTCAAGCTGCCCCTGTGTCAGACCGCCACCGAGAAAGGACAGATGGAGGTAAACCCACCGACCGGGTCTGAGAAAACGTCCCAGATGCTCTGAACCGAACCATTTAAACCAGTTGGACAGATACAATACAACTGTGGACATGTTGAAATGTGGACGCCCACCGCCCCGTGTCAACCTGTCCTCTTCTGTCCTCTTCCAGGAGCAGTTCCTGCGTTCAGTCCTCTTCCACAACCACTACAGCTTCCTGTCGTCCAGCGGCTACGAGGTGGACGAGGACGGACAGAGCCGCTCCCAGAAGGAGCAGCAGGAGCTGCTCATGAAGATGTTTGCAGTGAGTGTCTGAGCCGTGGAAAACATCCACACTCGTATTATGATCCCTGATTTGGAAGCGGTCTCCTGATTGGTGGGTTCTCGGCCTCTTCCTGTAGTTGTCCTGTAAGCTGGAGAGGGAGTTCCGCTCCGTGGAGCTGGCCGAGCTGATGACTCACAACGTGGTGACTCTGGCCATTCGGTACGCGTCCCGGTCCCGACGCATGGCCCTCGCCCAGCGGCTCAGCGACATGGCCCTGGAGAGAGCCAACCAGATCCAGGAAGAAGAGCCGGAGGAGCAGGACGAGGAGCCAGAGCACAAAAGCATCAGAAGGAACTCTGGGTAATAATCAAAGTACTGATCTGTCACTTAAACTGCAGTAAAATCCTCACAGCTCATATCGGCAGGAACATGAGGTTCAGAGAATCTGGTTCTTTGATTAAAAGCCAAACGTTCAAACTTCTTTATTCATCTTTTTGAGGGAGAAATAAATTATGACTCCCAGGAACATCCAATCAGCAAGATTAGAACTTTGTCATGTGAGCTGACTGAAAACAACAAGTGTCTTCTTTGGACAGGTATGACCAGAGCGAGGTCACAGGAGGACGTCACAGCAACAGACATAATCAGGTGGAGGAAGAGGAGCAAGGACCGGAGCTCGAGGAGGAAGAGGAGCAAGGACAGGAGATGGAGACGGAGGAGACGCCAGAAAGCAGAAGACGTTAGTTCCACTTCTTTCTACGGCAGTTCGTCCTCCTCGTCTCTGAGGAGACTGAAGCTCCTCATCACTTTGTAAAGATCTAATCTGTCTTCACTGAATGTTTCTCATGTGATCCTTTTCTCTTATTGTTTAGGTCTGAATCCATTTGCCAAAGAAGCTGTTTCACCGGTGCAGCCGTCTCTGACACCAAGTGAGTAAACTTATCAGGACTTACACAAAGTACTAAAAACAAGTGGAGCTGGGTTGAGACGCCTGTCAGTCAAACGTAGCTGTTACACATGGTAGGAAAATACATATTTGTTAACAGAGAATCAAGTATTGACTGATTGGTAAGTATCATATTTATTATTCTCGTGTACAGTATCGGCCGAGTTTATTCGTGTGGAAGTTGTGAGTTTTCCGAGATCATGTCAGAGCAGTTACAGCAGCCGCTAGTGGTCATGACTAAAAACACAGTTTAGTTATTATGTGTTAATATATTTTAAATCTGAACGTTCAGCTGATTCACCTCATTTGTTTTCCAGTTGGTAAAGTAGGACGTGCAAACCCCTTCAAGGTAAGAGCCGGAGTGTCCCCCAAAAAGGACAAAATGTATAAAATGTCTCCTGTTACCAGGAGAATTAAATCCTGTTCAATATTCTCAGAGTCTGAAATGTGTCTCGATGAATCTTTACATGTAAACAGTCTATAGATGGACAATCATTTGTTTGGATGGTTCCAGGTCTTTGGATCGGGGAAAGCTTCGTCCAGTCAGAGTCGAGGGACCAACATCCTGGACAACATGACGTCCAGCAGGAAGTCGGCTCCGCCCGGCGTCTCTGCAGGGAAACCCGGCAAAGGTCCCGTCCTCAAACCTCTGGCCCCGAGACCCAAGTCCAAGGTATCGTTAAGTTCAGAAGACGATTGAACTTCATTCATCAGACTTCAACATCGACCTGGAGACATGAACCCTCTTTCCTCTGCAGACCCAGTCCACCCTGCTCCAGATGACCAGCACAAAACCAGCCAATAAGAAGCCTCAGGGGAACACGGAGCCGGCGGCGGATCAGAGGAAACAAGCCGAGGTCCCGCCCCCAGCCTCGCCGGCAGATACCACCGACAACAAGAGGTCAGCTGGGACTCAAGCCTCTGAAGTCAAAACACAGATTCCTCTGTCGCGTTAGCACGTTCTTTATAAACGGCTGTGGTTTCTCTCCAGGCCCAAGACGGGGTTCCAGCTCTGGCTGGAGGAGAACAGGAAGAGCATCGTGTTCGACCAGCCGGACATGGAGGAGACGGACGTGATCAAAGAGGCCATGGGACGCTTCAGGACCATGTCAGCAGAGGACCGACTGGTAGGACATCACAATGAAATGACTTCTGGACGTTTGTAAAGGTGTTAAAGTGAGCAGCTGCAGAAACGAGCTGTGAACACAACACTGACGGGGACAGACGGATGTAGACCTGGACTCTGAGAGAGACAGATGTCCCCCACCAAAGCACATTTAGAAATCTTTATACTTTACACTCAGAGGATGTCTCTGTTCTGAAATGAGCTGTTTTCAGTTCGTCCTGTTTCCACTGACGAGCCGATCGATGTGTGAACCCGTCAGTTTAGAGACATGAGGAAAATCATTTGTATACGATAAACTATCGGGTTTGACAAACCCAATTCCCCCCCCGTGAACGTCCCGGTTAATGATGTGAGCTGTGGTCGTGTCTCGGTGACCAGGCGCCTCATCCTCTCGGCCACCTGAGCGCTAACAGACGTCAATCTGTGGGTGTCTGTAGTGGCTCGCTCCTGACCCTGCATACATCAAGACTCTCAGCAGAGCGCCGGCGACACTGGACAGAGCAGAGGAAGAGGATGTGAGGCCATGGGGGAGGATGGGGGGGAGGGACGGACGCCTGTTGCCTGGGAACCCTGTCGAGTGTGTTTTGGCAGCGAGGGCACAAAGCATTGATCTTATGATAATCCTGTGTGAGAGTCGCTGAGTGGGTCAGTCTGCAGCAGATGAATCAGAACTGAACCGTTTCCAGGCGCAGGTCCAGATCAGGGATGTTTCTTCACATTAGTTCAGGTTTCATTTGATCCGGTTCTGCCTCAGAAACCAGGAGGTTCTGAACCGAGTCTCCAGGAAGTCGATTCCATCTCTGTGCTGCCTCGCGGTGAGAAGCAGCTTCAGCCTGTTTTGGTTCAGACTCGTTTATTAGATGAAGACGTCTCAAAGATCGGAAGATATATTATGAACACACACCCCCCCACCCCCCCACCCCCCCGCATCTGCTACTAACCCGACCTTAAGATAAGATCAAATTATCCTTTGTTAGTCCCTCAGCAGGGAAACTACAGCAGCAAGAGGGCGTTTAGAAATACACACCAGTAAAGTACTTATAAGTGGTAATACTTATAGTATTGTAAAGAGATACAAAAATATAAATTAAGTGAAAACTAATATATGAAGTGGAAACCGCATTATAAATTAGATCCAGATGCAGAAAGACCTGTAGGTTCCCTGAGATGGTGTTTGTGTTTGTGTGTGTGTGTGTGTTGTTTGTGTGTGTGTGTGTGTTCATACTGGACTTCCTGATGCAGCCTCAATAATTATCATTAAAATTCATTTCCCTTTACAGTTGTCTCATTTCAGTGAGAAGGTTTTTTTTTAATCAGTGAAAATGTCTCTGCAGGGGAACAGTTGGTCTGAAACCTTGTTAACGCCTTAGTGTGTGTTGTTTGTGTGTGTCCGTGTGTGTTGTTTGTGTGTGTGTGTTTCTCCTAATTACATTATTCTGTCCCAATACAATGAAATGACCAGTGAACAGTGAGACGTCACAGCTTGAACCACCTCTCAGCTCTGTGGCTGTGTGTGTGGGGTTAATGGTGGAGCTTCATTGGGTGCTGGAGGTGAAGTGTGTGTGTGTGTGTGTGTGTGTGTGTGTGATGTCCGCTCACTCACCAGGCCCTGGTGATTCATCCTGCCTCCATTACGTCCAGGAAAACGCTTCCTTTTGTCTCTGCCGGCAGAGAAAGGGAGGGGGGGGGGGAATAAATAAAAGCAGGCAGAGACGAGAAGAGCCAGCGGGCCGAGGAGATGCCGTCTGTCCATAGTGATTATAAGTGACAGGAGGCAATTTCCTGCGTGTGCGTGTAGTCCTCGTCACGGAGGTGGCTGGTGCCTGGATGGAGACACGAGAACAATGCAGAACCATTTTGTCCTGTGCGCTAATTGACATGTTTATTCCGTGTCCTCTCGTTTGTTCGGTGCAGTCGTGGACGGAGCGAGCGAAAGGCCAAACCGGAGACGAGCTGAAGAAGAGGAAACGAGCCGGAGGAGAAGATGTGGGAAGTGAAAACGGACGAGAAGAAGCCGATGAAAGCGATGCCAAGAAGAAGAAGTCTTTGGACTCGGTCTCCAAACTCTCAGCGTTTGCCTTCAACAAAAACTGAACATGTTGTGTTTCTCGTTGGTTAAAGGTTCGATGTGTTTGAGAACTGTCCGTCCTGACGTCCCTGAGACCCTGAATCACGATGTGAAGGACCAGAGACTCATCAGCTCCTGTTTGTGTCAGTGTTGTGGATTTAATATTATGTTTCTAGAAAAACTGTCACTGTTTTTTAAATTTTTGAATAAATGTAAATGTTTTGAGTTCATAATTTGGGGGATTTATTGAATCACAGCATTTTTATTGTTTCCCTTTTCCCTGCTGCCGGTCAATAAGAACCCGATATCTCCAGGGAAGCTTTTCAAATTCGGCACAAACGTTCACATATGCAAAGATGAACTGGTTAGAGTTCAGTTCAGTGGTCAGTTCACGACTCAGTTTTCTACTGGTCAGGTGGATCCATCTCTCTGTCGTCTGTCACTGTTCGTAAACAGGTGGATTCAAAACGCACAGTTTACAACAATTCAAGCTCAAATAAAAGTGGTTGAAAACCGCGGAAGTTAAAAGAGTAGAATGAACATGTAAATAAAACAAACAGGACGTTACGACCTTAGATTTAAATCTACGAGACAGAGAAACGTGACTGTAAACATTTAAATGTCAGATTTTATTGTGACGGGAAATGAACTACAGACTCAATTAGAATGTCTGCTGATAAAAAATATACTAAAATAAAATAAAGATCAAAGGCTGTTATTGTTTGTAAAGTGCTGATTTGAGTCTGGGCCCTCGTGGAGCTGGAGCTCTCCCACCAGAAGAGGTTTGATTCCCACAGGTTGGATCGGGTCTCTGAACAGGCTCCAGCAGATTGCATTAAGAGAACTGGACTAAGTGATGATGCTGGTTCCCAGCACATCTTCATCTTCATCATCAGGATCCATGTGGGAGTCAGAGGGGAGGGGAGCCCTCCCTCGGGAGCCGGACAGCCAATGGGAGCCCTCCCTGAATCTCCCCTCTCGTATAAAGGCTGGTCATGGAAGAAGCTGCGGGAGAAAGTTCACCTGGAACCGGATCGAGCTGAGTCCCTGGACCAGAAGCAGGAATGGAGCCCTCCAAGCAGACCCAGCACGGCTCCGGCGAGCAGGAGGAGGCGGGGAACGGCGGCCCGGTGCCCAACGGGCACGTCGACGGGCTGGTGAAGCGGCCGGCCCCCGGTGGCACCGCGCGCTCCTCCGGTGGCACCGCGCGCTCCCCCGGCGGTGCGAAGGCTCCGGGCGCGGAGAGCTGGCGGGAGGAGCGCACCCGCAGTGTGGAGGACAACGAGACGAGTCTCCCGGCCCTGGCCGCCGCTTACACCACCATCCTGAGGGGGCTGGGTGAGGACCCGCAACGCCAGGGTCTCCTGAAGACCCCCTGGAGAGCCGCCACCGCCATGCAGTTCTTCACCAAGGGCTACCAGGAGAAAATTATAGGTGAGTGTCTAAATCCACAAATCCGCTCAGAGGAGGCTGCGGGATCTGCTCCTGCGGGCAACAGGTGTCAGGTCCGGGGGACAGATCCTCCGAACTCCCTCCGACTCATCCAGGGAGCAGCTCATTACACTTTGAATTGATTTAAAGATAAACTCACAGTTAACCACTTTGTCCTTTTATTTCACTCCACTACATGTTCACAGATCCACAAAGTGAACATTGGATTAAATATGAAGTATTGTTATAGATTAAACTACCAAATAACACACGGAGTATGAAAAACTCTCCATCCAGCCTGTAACTGCTTCATACTCACGCACATCAAACAGGAATAAACATATGACTTTATAAATGTTGTAATAAACCAAGTGAAACATGATTATGTTAAATGTCTTCACATGTGCAGCTTGCACATGTGAAGACAATTAAAACATGTTACTTCAAATTAGAAGTTCTGGTCTTAACAACACCTAAATACATGTTTGGATGTTAAAATTCAGTTTGTAATTAAAATCTTTCTTTGCAGCCTGATGTGGAGTACAGTAGCATTTCCTCCCAGATGTGGAGCAGTACAAGTATATTAAAGTACTCACAAATGTCCCCAAGTACACAACTTGAGTAGAAATACTTTTTTCCTTTCCAGCACGGCTTTTGAACTAATCTGAGGTTATGAGAGTGAATTTAAATCGTCTGTGTCTTTGCCTCAAGCTTTTTCTTTCTGCAGCTCAGTTAACGAGATATTAATATTAAATATTCTGACTTTTATTGATTTGCTGTTTCATGTGAGGAGCTGAATTTAGGAATCTATTACATCAGTTAAGATAAGATAAAGTTATATTAGTTCCTCTTTGGAAAATCAACTGACGACTGGTCAATCTGTGTTTTTCTGCCTTTTCTCCTATGATTTACTTTTTAAGATTAGACTCTAATTGTCTCAGTTGAGTTTCAGCTCATTGTGGTTTTGTGGGTTCTTATCAAAACTCCACCACGATCTTTAGAGACTTGAGATCCTGAGCAGAATTGAAAAGAGGCTTTGTGAGTCGCTGCAGTTTGTGGTGATGCAGCAGTAATGGAGGAGATGTCCCCCCCTACCCAGTGCTCTGATTGGACAACCAACTCCACCACCTCCTTGTGCACAAAAGTCCAAATTCATCCGTGTGCCTCTTCCTGCCTCCTCTGCTGTGGATGTCACAGTTGAACCATTTCGTTTTGTGGGATTGGATCCTGATAGAAAACACTTTTCAGAATGTGATTGTCAAATAAAAGTGCTGAGTCATCACCCGACTGCTCCTCAGCGCCTTCAATCTGCGTCCTGTTTCACCCAGATGTGCTCTGAACACACCTGGACGTCCGAATGTGGGTCCCCCCGCCCCCCCTCCCTTGTTCTCCGCCCCTGCCTGGTCCAGACCTCCATCTGGAGGCAGTTTGTCGCTGTGGGGGTTGTTTGGTGTGTTGTGAGGCTGTAATGTTAAAGGGAGGAATGCATCTTCTCACTGGGCGGCCTCACATTCTTCTCTCCCTCCGCTCACTGAGGGAATCAAACCATCTGGTTCACGTGTTTTCTGATCTTCTGGTTTGAATAAGACGACCAGCAGATGAGCGACAGCTGCTGGTTCTGGCACCGATGGTTGTAAATGTGAGCGTTGCTCATCAGGCGGTGGCAGGGCTCGGCCTCTCTGCTGATTGGCTGCTGCCGAAGCCTCCCCCTTTGATAGGGCTTGAAAACTATCCTATAGAAACAGCATATATACTGGGATGTACTGTTCTTTTTTGAAAAACGGCTTTAACTCTCTGCTGTCTAGTATAACACTGTCACCTTAAAGCACCTGGAAAAGTGCAAGATGATGCAAGAAGCAGCCAACACCTCCTGAATCTGTAGATACCAGCTCCTGAATCTGTAGATAACAGATCCTGAATCTGCAGATAACAGATCCTGAATCTGTAGAAAACAGATCCTGAATCTGCAGATAACAGATCCTGAATCTGCAGATAACAGATCCTGAATCTGTAGATAACAGCTCCTGAATCTGTAAATAACAGATCCTGAATCTGTAGAAAACAGATCCTGAATCTGTAGATACCAGCTCCTGAATCTGTAGATAACAGCTCCTGAATCTGTAGAAAACAGATCCTGAATCTGTAGAAAACAGATCCTGAATCTGTAGATAACTGCTCCTGAATCTGTAGAAAACAGATCCTGAATCTGTAGAAAACAGATCCCGTATCTGTAGATAACAGATCCCGAATCTGTAGATAACAGCTCCTGAATCTGTAGATAACAGATCCTGAATCTGTAGATAACAGATCCTGAATCTGTAGAAAACAGATCCTGAATCTGCAGATAACAGATCCTGAATCTGTAGATAACAGCTCCTGAAGATCCTGAATCTGTAGAAAACAGATCCTGAATCTGTAGATAACAGCTCCTGAATCTGTAGAAAACAGATCCTGAATCTGTAGATAACAGATCCTGAATCTGTAGATAACAGACCCTGAATCTGTAGATACCAGCTCCTGAATCTGTAGATAACAGCTCCTGAATCTGCAGATAACAGATCCTGAATCTGTAGATAACAGCTCCTGAAGATCCTGAATCTGTTGAAAACAGATCCTGAATCTGTAGATAACAGCTCCTGAATCTGTAGAAAACAGATCCTGAATCTGTAGATAACAGATCCTGAATCTGTAGATAACAGACCCTGAATCTGTAGATTCCAGCTCCTGAATCTGTAGATAACAGATCCTGAATCTGTAGATAACAGATCCTGAATCTGTAGATATAAGCTCCTGAATCTGTAGATAACCGATCGTGAATCTGTAGATAACAGATCCTGAATCTGTAGATATAAGCTCCTGAATCTGTAGATAACAGCTCCTGAATCTGCAGATAACAGATCCTGAATCTGTAGATAACAGCTCCTGAATCTGTAAATAACAGTTCCTGAATCTGTAGAAAACAGATCCTGAAGATCCTGAATCTGTAGAAAACAGATCCTGAATCTGTAGATAACAGCTTCTGAATCTGTAGCTAACAGCTCCTGAATCTGTAGAAAACAGATCCTGAATCTGTAGATAACAGCTCCTGAATCTGTAAATAACAGTTCCTGAATCTGTAGAAAACAGATCCTGAATCTGTAGAAAACAGATCCTGAATCTGTAGAAAACAGATCCTGAATCTGTAGATAACAGTTCCTGAATCTGTAGAAAACAGATCCTGAATCTGTAGATAACAGACCCTGAATCTGTAGATACCAGCTCCTGAATCTGTAGATAACAGATCCTGAATCTGTAGAAAACAGCTCCTGAATCTGTAGAAAACAGATCCTGAATCTGTAGATAACAGCTCCTGAATCTGTAAATAACAGTTCCTGAATCTGTAGAAAACAGATCCTGAATCTGTAGAAAACAGATCCTGAATCTGTAGAAAACAGATCCTGAATCTGTAGATAACAGTTCCTGAATCTGTAGATAACAGCTCCTGAATCTGTAGATAACAGATCCTGAATCTGTAGAAAACAGATCCTGAATCTGTAGATACCAGCAGTGAGTTGCTGTGGACTCATGTGTTCATGTCAGATTACAGGTGCAGATATTTGTGGTGTTTATTGTTCTATAGACGTTCACGTGTCGATTCACGTGATCGTTGACTTCCTTTTTGACTTCCTTTAAAAAAAAATCCTAAATCTCATTAACGATAATCAGGTAGAAGCTGATTCATCGACTGTTATGTTTGAATTTGGTCCAGGATGAGCTCTTACAGGTCTGTGGACGTTTATTTGAGAATGACTTCAGGAAGTGAATTCTGGATGGAGGAGACCATTGAGAGTCAGACGCTCTCAGGCTCAGAGTGGAACAGACGCCAGCGGGTGTTACACCAACGACATCGTAGACGTCATAAGTCGGCGCTCGTGAGGCGTTCGATTCCTCGTCCGGCTTTCGTCCCAACGTGAGCCTGAAATCCTCTTGTTGTCGAGCACATGACGGAACAGAGGTGAGGAGTTATGCAGAGATTAAACCGGAGCTTAGTTACAGGAGGAGAAGGAGACTTTCCTCCAGATGTGACGCTCGGACCTGAATCTCGTGTTTTCATCAGACGAGAGAATCTTGTTCCTCGAGGTCTGAGAGGGTTCGGCTCTTTCTCTTCAAACCTAAAAAAAGACCTGCTCCACGAGCCCCGACATCCGGATTCCACTCAAAATCATTTACACCTGTTTGTCTGACGGCCACGACGAGCGAGAGAAGAACAACTTCAAGATCGTCAGCTGATTGTGTGTTTGCCCGGCAACACACAACGTCAACAACAGTAACCAGTAATCTTTTGTATCGCCCGGGCGTCGGGTTCAAATTAAAGAGAAACAAATTTCCTGAGACTCAACAGATGTGAAACCTGATGAAGAAACAATATATAAGGGCTGCGTGTGTGTGTTTGTGAGTGTGTGTGTGTGTGTGTTAAAAGGCAGGGATGTACAGGGGTGACTCATCATCCAAATGCCCAGGGTTACGACTATGTATAGGAAATCTACACACACACACACACACGTACAGACACACACACGTGGCTGAACAATGAATGAACCTTGTTTATTTAGCCTTTGCACAGTTTCCTGCTTCATACAGAGTCAACACATGGCCTCTTCTCTTTGTGTGTGTGTGTGTGTTAGACATCGACACACATACACACACACACACACACACAGCAGGCAGCACTATGGAGCATTGACCTGATGACGGGTCACGTTGTCATTTCCTGACACCAGCTTCGTCTCTGTCACCCAGAGCGTCCGAGCAGCTGCTGCTCTTTACTTCAGGTTGATTTAATGTTGTTTCCTCCAGGGAGTGTGTGTGTGTTTGTGTGCGTGTTTGTGTGTTTGATAAACAACTTCCACTGTATCTGCTTGTGTAAAAATAAGCAGTGAGAAAATAAATAAAAGAATAATTCTGGTTTATAATCAAATTCTTGATATTTTCATGATTGTGTTGATTGATCGTTTCACTTTCAAAAAGTCGTTTCACTTCCTCGAACTCGGCTCGATCTCTTATAATCTATAAAACTCCGTCATGATGCCGACACGTTTCTCTCCAGCGTGACTTCCCCTTCGTGACAGAGTCATTCTCTCCACATTCCATTGAGTCTTAACGTCTTTAAATCCACTTTGAAATCACACATTTCAGATAAGCTGCCTGAGAACCATCACGTTTCCAGGTTTTCTTCTACATCCCAGTGAGCCAGTGGTCTGTACGTCACCCACTGCTGATGGTTCCTCCTCAGACAGGGAAACCAACCAGGTTAACACAACCTGGTCCAGAGTTCAGGTTCAGTTGTGTGTGTCTTTAGACTGTGTTTGAACAACTTTGTGGGAACAATGTGATCAGCAGCAAAGTTTCTTTACTTTGTCCTTGATTAGAAAACTTTGGGAACAGGATTAGAACTTTGTCTCTGCCTCGGCCTGAAGGCGACTTCACAGAGTTCTTCTTCTGTGTGGGTTAATTACTAAAGTCTCCAGGAGCTGGTTCAACTGGTGAAGAAGAATCGACCTCAGCTCAGTTCTGATCTCATCCAGATGTTTGTCGCCTCATCACTTTGGTCCAGACCGAAATATCTGATCAACTGTTTGAAGAACCATGAGATCTTGTTGTCATTGTCCCCAGGGGATGAATCCTCCTGAGTCCAATGTTTTTGAAAATATGATTCAAACTTCTTCAGGAAGACTAAGAATCTTGATTTGACTCTCGAGCGATGAAGACGAGGGCACGATGAACGATTCCGTGGTGTCGCTCAACCTGCGTCACAAGCAAACCCAATAAGCAGCAGAGACGGAAGCAACAAGTCAGTGTGCTCTGTTGTTCAGGTGACCCCCCCCCCCCCCCCCCCTCTCACAGATAGCGAGGCAGGAAATTAAAAAGTGCGGCGGCGAGAGCGGGAGGCGTCGACCGCGTCACGAACTGATAAAGACGCTTTATTGAGCCGCCGGCGACCGAAAGATGCAATAAAGCGACAACAGGAAGAAGTGGAGCTATAATTAGACAACGGTGTTTACAGGAGAGAAACGATGATGACATCACGTGACGAGGCTGTGGGCGGAGTCTGTGTGACCTCGAGGGGGGGGGGGACGCGATGCAGGAAGGATTTTCAACACATTTAAAAATGTCTGAAAACTAAAAAGTCATAAAAAGCAAGTTGTTACAGAAATCGATCAAATCAATGGTTAAATATTGAAGCTTCAGTTGGATTTAAATGAAGTAAGTCAGAATTAAATTATAATAATAATAAATTACATATTTTTCAGGTGCATTCAAGAAGATTTTGTTCTTTTCATTTAATTTCATCCCTTGTTTATTTTTCAATTTTTTTCTGCAGACGTGTTGAACGACGCCATCTTCGACGAAGACCACGACGAGATGGTGATCGTCAAAGACATCGACATGTTCTCCATGTGTGAGCATCACCTGGTGCCCATCTTCGGCAGGGTGAGACACACACACACACACACACACTCACACACACACACACACACACACACACACACAAACACAACCAGGTGAAGGGAGATATAAAGATAAACCGTCACTGAAAGATGATTTTCAGTCTCAGTCTTTTGATCCAACTGAAGATGTCACTCTTCATTTTTCCAGTCTCATTTTTCTTCTATTCTCTTCTAGTCTCTTTTTTTCTAGTCTCTTCTCTTCTCTTTTCTCTTTTCTCTTTTCTCTTTTCTCTTTTCACTTTTCTTCTCTTCTAGTCTCTTCTCTTCTAGTCTCGTATCTTCTCTTCTCTTCTCGTCTCTCCTCGTATCTTCTCTTCTCTTCTCTTCTCTTTTCTTCTCGTCTCTTCTCTTTTCTCTTTTCTCTTTTCTTCTCTTCTCTTCTTGTCTCTCCCCGTCTCTTCTCTTCTCTTTTCTCTTTTCTCTTTTCTTCTCTTCTCTTCTTGTCTCTCCTCGTCTCTTCTCTTCTCTTCTCTTCTAGTGACTACTCTTCTAGTCTCTCCTCTTCTCTTCTCTACTCTTCTAGTCTCTTGTCTTCTCTTCTCTTCTAGTGACTACTCTTAGTCTCTTCTCTTCTCGTCTCTCCTCGTCTCTTCTCTTTTCTCTTTTCTTCTCGTCTCTTCTCTTCTCTTCTCTTTTCTCTTTTCTCTTTTCTTCTCTTCTCTTCTTGTCTCTCCTCGTCTCTTCTCTTCTTTTCTCTTCTAGTGACTTCTCTTCTAGTCTCTCCTCTTCTCTTCTCTACTCTTCTAGTCTCTTGTCTTCTCTTCTCTTCTAGTGACTACTCTTAGTCTCCTCTCTTCTAGTCTCTTCTCTTCTCTTGTCTTCTCTTCCGTTTTCTCGTGAGCTTCAGACGAAGCTTTAAATCTTCATGATTTGATTTGAAGAAATGTGCTCAGACATTTATCTGAGGAAACATCGGTCTGTGTTTAATCTGGAGACAGAACATGAGAAACAATCAGATTAACTGGGATCTGTTCATCCTGCACTGGTTTCACTTCCCTCTCTCTGACATCATCACTCTCCTCTGAAGCCTGATTGGCCTCCATAAGACAATACAGGCAGATGAAGCTTTCCACTGTTTAAATGGGCTGTGTGTGTGTGTGTGTGTGTGTGTGTGTGTGTGTGTGTGTGTGTGTGTGTGTGTGTGTGTGTGTGTGTGTGTGTGTGTGTGTGTGTGTGTGTGTGTGTGTGTGTGTGTGTGTGTGTGTGTGTGTGTGTGTGTGTGTGTGTGTGTGTGTGTGTGTGTGTGTGTGTGTGGTGACACCAGGTGGCTGTTTATTTCCCTACACCTCCTCCCTCTCCTCCTTTCGCCTCTTTAATAACCTTTCATCTGTCAGTCAGTCTGTGACTCAACACTTACTGTGCTCCTCTTCCTCCTCCTCTTCCTCTGTTCATGCTTATCATCCTCTTCCTCCTCCTCTTCCTCTGTTCCTGCTTATCATCCTCTCCGTCCTTCTCTTGCTCTTCTTCCTCCTCTTCTTCTAGCTGTGTGACTGTTTCCATGTTTGCTGCACCTGAACAGTTTATATTTTAAATTGTTAAGAGGTTATAAATAAGTATATATATATATATTTATATATATTTATATATATATAAACACACACATCCTCCCTGTTGCTCGTCCTTCGTGTGGAGATGATTCTGGTTTTCGAACGTGGCTCGTCTGTCGCTCACAGCTTCTTCCAGTAAATGTGAACAACACGAGCAGATAAGTGGAGGCGCTCGGTTTGATGTCTTTGATGCATCAGGCTGCTGCAGCACAGAGAGATGAAGATGAAGAGGAGGAGGAGGAAGTAGAAGAAGAAGAAGAAGAAGGAGAGGAGATATTTGCAGCCCCCCCACCGCTTCTGCCCTTTCTCTCGTCTCGTCAACAAATTGAAGTTGACATTTGAGTGGAGCGAACACGTGTAAGAGAATCAGAGCCTCCAGCCGATTACAGCCGTGATTCTCCAGCCGACCACTCGTCTGTTGCTCGTCTGTTGCTCATCTGACGTTCATATTAAAATCCTGATTTACTTTTCTCTTCCTCGTTGATGATCTAGTATCGAATGGACGGATGTTGTCTTTTTTTTTTTTACTTTTTCAACATTGTGAGAGTGGTTTTTTAGAGTTTTTAGTTTTGTGAAAATGATTCGCGGATCTTGATGATATAAATCCGGAACATTCAGGGAGCTGGTCTCTGGTGGGTTATGATCCACCGGCTCTCTCCCAGTGGCTCATTCTCCGCTGCTTGTTCAATGCTGTGGCTCAGGGGGTAAAGCGGTTGAAGTGGTCTTTGTGTCTGTGTCTCACTGACGCCAGGGGGAAATCAAACAACTGACCTTGAACTCTTCCCTCTGTGCAGGTTCACATCGGTTACCTCCCCAACAAGAGAGTCCTCGGCCTCAGCAAGCTGGCCAGGTGAGGACACACTCCCTGTGTGTGTGTCTGTGTGTGTGTGTCAGAGAAAGCTGGTGTGCATTTAAGCAGATTAATAAAACGTGTTTGTGTGTACTCGTGTAGAATCTGATCCCACTGACCCCAATACCTTCAGGCTTATCACACTAACTCCCCCCACACACGTATGCAAGCACACACACACACATACACACACACACACCCACACACACACACAAACAATTCACACAATTGAGACAAAAACAAAGCTCTTACTACAGTGCTGAGTTGTCGCCTGCTGCAGCTACTGCTGAACACTAGGTGGCGCTAATTAAAAACCTGCAAAGCTTCGTAGAGAAAAGGGAAAATTCCAGTTTCGTGTTCAGTAAGGACAAACTTCAGAAGGGGCGGAGCTACAAACCCATCAGGCGATGCTAATCTCCTGATGATGTTATGATGCTGTTTCATAATTTCTCCATGAGAAAGCATTTTGGGGGGTCAGTCTCTTGCCCAAGGAGACTGGGGTCGAACTGCTGACCTCCTGGACAGAGAACAACCGCTCTACCCCTGAGCCACAGCCGCCCTGAAGCTGTAGATCAATTCCTCTGATGTTTTGAAGAGACCTAATCGTTCCTCCTCTTCCTCAGTCTGGGAGAAGGATCCAGGTCAGATCCAGCTCCAACATGGAGGCATGAACATAAAGTCACGATTCAGAGATGATCGACTGGAACGTCTCCTTTAAATCGCCCGGTGAGAAGAACAGAGCGGCGGCTTCTTTACCCTCAAACGTTCGACGCAGCGTTTGCTCTTTTCCTTCACGTCCGTGCGCTCGCGTGACATTTCCTTCGAGGTGGACGAGGTCGAGTTTGTCCGAAGAGTTCTCAGTCAGAGAGAAGAGCAGCAGGTGGAAGGTCGTCCTCCTGTTCGCTCACGTCTGAAAAGCAGCTGCAGCGTTTTACTGTAAAGACACAGAACAACTTGTTTTACTGAATTCAACCTAAACAAAGTATCCGATTACTTCCTCCGATCTCCTTCGTCTTCTCTCTCCTCAGGATTGTTGAAATCTACAGTCGGCGACTTCAAGGTAAGAATCAGTGACTCATTCCTCCGCAGTTCAGTTCAGTTCATTTTCTCGTCTGTGGATCAAACTGTGTATTTCTCTGCGTCCTGTTTGATGTTTGTGCGTCTGAACGATGATGTTTGTGCGTCTGAATGACCTCAGTTCAGGAGAGGTTGACCAAACAGATCGCCGTGGCAATCACCGAGGCCCTGCAGCCGACCGGGGTCGGCGTCGTCATCGAGGCAACGTAGGTCACGACCTCAAACCACACGTCTACTTTTCCTCCTTTTCACTCGCTTCACCTTCTCTCTGCTCTTCATTTTCATTTGATTCATATATATATAATGTTTTTTTCTCCTCTTTTTATTCACATCAGTTCATTTCCACCTTCTCGGTTCCATTACTTTTATTTCTTTTTATTTCATCACATCCTTTTCTATCAGTTTTCTGTAACTTCTCCTCCTTTCTTTCACATCCTCTTTTTCTCATTCATATTTATTTCCTCCTTTTCTTTTTTCAATTCCTTTTCTTAATTAATTGAAAGTCTTCATTTTTATTTCTTTCTATTTATTCCCTTCTTTCCTGTCTTGTCGTTCACCCCCCCTCTCTCTCTCCTCCTCAGTCACATGTGCATGGTGATGCGCGGCGTTCAGAAGATGAACAGTAAAACCGTCACCAGCACCATGTTGGGAGTTTTCAGAGAAGATCCAAAAACCAGAGACGAGTTTCTGACGCTGATCCGGAGCTGAGGAGGATGAAGCTCCTCCTCCTCTTCCTCCTCCTGTTGCCTGGGTTACCTCCACCTGCACGGACCAGCCATCCTGCTAAATGTGTGTGTGTGTGCGTTTGCGTGTGCGTGTGCGTGTGCGTGTGCGTGTGCGTGTGCGTGTGCGTGTGTCTCCACTGGTTTTACACGGTCAGATCTGGTCAAACGATTCTGGACAGTTTGTCTGAGGTTGAGGACTTGTTGTTTACTTTCAGGCCACAGGACTTTAGCCCTTTTGTGCATGTGTGTCGTGTTTGTGGGTTTGTGTGTGTGTCTGTGTGCGTCAATCAGTTATCAACCTTGTAACAAACCAAGCAGAAAAATCCACCATGAAGGTCACATCAGGTCAGGGACGCTGGTCAGTTTGTGTAAAGACTAAATCGTCTCTGAGATTATTTTTTCATTTACAGCAAACTGCAGCAAACACACATTAAAATGAACTTTTGTTTAAATGCAAATTAACTTAAAAAAATCTAAAATCAACAAATAATTCATCGGCTTAATGATTTGTTTTGTTTCAAATTCAAAGTCTTTCAGTTTTCCGATATTTAACAGATCAAATGACAAATCGCCTCGTTGAACAGAAAGAACTTAAAGATGAGTCGATGATTTTAACCGTTAACGTCAGGGATTTGTTTCAGAAACGCGTTCAGACAGTCATCAATTAATAAAGTTTTGTCGAAAAAACGTAGACGACTAAACGACTTGTTTAGATCTTAAACAAAGATGGACGACGCGTCTCCACTTCCTCCAGAAATGAAGCCAAAACATATCAGAAGATGAATGTCGCCATTTTGCAGCGATGACGTCACTTGCAGTCGGAGTCGGTGCAATTGTGATAGTGAGAGTGGAGCCGTGGTAACGATTCCCGCCCATACATGCTCTTAACCAATCAGGAGTCAGCCTCAGCTGTCAATCATGACGTCTCAGCCATTTTGGATAAACCTTTATTGGACTTTTTAGTTGGGTCCCATCTGCGAACATGGAGGAGACAGTGTTTATGAGCTGTGCTGCGGCCAACCACCAGGGGGTGACCTCTTGGGAGCCGTCATGTCGTCCATCTTGATTTTCAGTCTGTGGTTAAACATCAGTTGATCTAAAACTCAAAGTTTATCTCCAAATCAAAAGATTTTAACATCACAGCACGTTTGGAGGAAAATGAGCTAAAAGCAGCTTCATCTGAAAACGACACTAGATGTTTGTGTTGTGATGATGAAACATGTTGATGTCATCATCTCCGTCCTGTGTGAAGATCTTTGTCATCCAGATTCCACGAGAGGAAAATGAAAAGTGTAAAATTAAAATTAAATTGTGTGTTTGTTTTCTTCTTTCCAGTTGTCGTCCCAGCAGAGGAACAATGTTGAAATGTGTGTGTGTTTTTGTGTTTTTTTTAATCTCAATGTCCCCACACAGATTTTGGGAGGTTTTAACTGGAGTTGTGCGAGTGTGTGTGTTTGTGTGTCTGAGGGAAGATGTTGTCGTGTCCGTGGCCTTGTTGTGAAGGTCGGCCTGTTTCTTTGGCCCCTTCACCATCATTGTCACTTTATGTACTGTGTTGATTTCAAAGACTTTTTAATCAAAGAAAATAAATTTACTGTCTTTGACGACGACCGTGTGATTCTTCATCAGACGAGAAACTGAAGTGTGTTGCACTGAAGAAACACACACACATGTTGAGAGAGAAAAACAACATGTGCAGACCCCCCGTGGTCCCCGCGGCTGGGGCTGTCGCAGGCGAGGCTTCGGCCTTTCCGCCTTCGTCCCCCCAAATGCAGACGCTTCTGTGAAACCTTTCCTCGGCGTGGTCTTTGTTTCCTCCCGCCTCCTCACACCTCCAGCTGGAAATATATAAAGTGTTTGCAGAAAAACTGTGAAAGTGCAGAAGAGGAGTTTAGAGGCTGGAAAAGCAGCGAAGGAATAAAAAAACCTAAAACTAATCTGTGGATTCTGAATCAACTTTTACACAAGAAAACACAAAGTGGAGAGAAGAAGGGGAGAGAGAGAGAGAGAGAGAGGCAGAGCGCACATACTGTGTATACAATAACGGGGGGGGGGGGGGGGGGGCATGGGATTCTTGGAAAGTCTGACGAGAGGAATGACTCAGCAGAGTTTTGTAACATCACATTCACGTGTTTCCGAAGTTTTTTACATTGAAAACTGATAAAAAAGAAAAACTCTGAACTTCATTTATCTTCGATTATCTGCACGATTATTCTCAAACTGCTGCAGTTTAACTGACAAGTATTTCCTCTGTGGTTATTTAAGTAATTAAATCAAAGGTGGGATTATTGTGCTGGAGGATTTGAATGTGTTTCAATGTCTGAATCATCAGATCTGAACCAAAGTCTGTTGCTGCTGCTCCAGAAACAGCCTCACCATGAGTCATCACTTTTGATTTGATTGATTCATTTATCAAGTTCCTGTTGTTTTCTCAGGTTCAGGTCATTTCATCTTTTTTATATCATGAGAAAAAATTATTCATATTTAGGGAACTGGGAAATACTCAAGAAAAATCACAAATATTTATACAAATGGAGATAAAAAAAACTTTTGTGCTCTTGTTCAGGTTTAAAAAAGAGGTACAAATCATTCAGCTGTGGAGAAAACATAAAAAACACACAGTTAACGTCTGACAGTTTGATCTTTGTTCAGGTTTGGATCCAATAAAACCAAGAATTAAAAGTTTGCTCAACAAACTCCAGAGTGTGAAAACTCCAGAATGTCCCTTTAGTTCCCTCTAGTGGTGGAACTTCAAACTTGAATTCAATTGAGTCATTTACATGATTCTGCTCAAACTTTATAAACTCAAATAAGATGTTTTGGAGCAAATTTTTGCGGGTGATAAAGCAAAGGGACTCGGGGAAGGGGTCAAGTCAGGAACATGTACTGATGAGATATGACTTACTTCGATGTGATAGGGATGAAGAAGAGGAAGGAGAAGCTAGAAAGAGAAGCTCTGTGTGTCATGTGTCATAAATTCCCTTTGCGTCTTAGCGTCATCAGGTGTTTTTTTGCCTTGTAATCAATGATTCATGCTGAACTTGGGGGTTCACTGACGCTCAAGGTAAATCTGACTGGCTACTGGTTTGTATGGTAGTATTATGAAAACCATGTGGCCCACTCAGTAGATCGGCCATCAATACCTCTATGCCTTTTTAAACTAAACACTTCCTGTTTTAGAACATAGGACAAGTTAAGTTCTGCCGCACTAATTAATGTTGACCTTCTTGACCTATAGCAGCATAACTAAGAGCAGGTCTAAGACAAGGCTGGACCAGCTCTAACTATAAGCTTTATCAAAAAGGAAGGTTTTAAGCCTACTCTTAAAAGTACAGATGTTGTCTGCTTCCCAAACTGAAAGTGGTAGAATTTTAAATTCTATTCTAGATTTAACTGGAAGCCAGTGTAGCGATGCTAATATTGGAGAAATGTGCTCTCTTCTCTTGGTTCTCGTCAGGACACGTGCTGCAGCATTTTGGACAAGCTGTAGAGTCTTTAACGACTTCCTGCTGGAGCCTGATAATAATGAATTACAATAGTCCAGTCTCGATGTAACAAAGGCGTGGACTAGTTTTTCTGCATCTTTTTGCGAAAGGACATGTCTGATTTTTGAGATATTACGCAAGTGGACAAAAGCGCTCCTAGGAATTGGTTTTAGGTGTGAATTAAAGGACAAATCAGGATCAATCATCACTCCCATGTTCCTGACTGTTTCATTGGAATCAAGGGCAATGTCTAGCGCAGCTATATCATTAGATCATGTATCTCTAAGGTGTTTGGGGCCAAGTATTATAACCTCTGTTTTGTCTGAGTTTAAAAAGAGAAACTTGCGGGTCATCCAGGTTTTTATGTCCTTGAGACATGATGAAGTTTAGTTAATTGATTACTTTGTTCAGGTTTTAATGACAAGTATAACTGGGTGTCATCCTCATAGCAGTGGAAATTTACCAAGTGTGTCCTGTTAATGTTTCCTAGTGGAAGCATATATAATGAGAATAAAATTCGGCCGAGCACAGAGCCCTGTGGAACACCATGATTAACTTTGGGGCGCACAGATGACTCATCATTAATTTGCACAAATTGGGAGCGATCAGAAAAATAAGATTTAAACCAGTTAAGGGCGGTTCCATTCATGTTAATTAACTGTTTTAGTCTCTTTAATAAAATGTGAATGTCAATTGTGTCGAATGCTGCACTTATATTTAACAGAACAAGGACACAAATCCCTGATCTGTGCTGTCCCCTCCTGTACTTCCTCACTCACCTGACTCTCCTGCTGGACTCTGCTTGTCCCCTCCTGTTGGTCCTCAGTATCAGCTGTCTTATTTCTCTGTGGTATCCTTCCTTCCCACAGCTGAAACACTTTGTATTGTTTGATGTTACAAAAATCACATAATCAAACTCCTCCACTCTGAGTTTGAACACCCGGTTCAGGTCTTCAGTTCTGTTGTTCATGATAATAAAAAGATGTCTTCTGTGGGACACCACGTGTTTTAACAGAGGGGACCTGCATCCTGAGGCCACTTTCTTTACCTGAGACACCATCTTACCGTGTCTAGAGAGTTCTCTTAACAAAGTCACTTTTACCGCCGGTGAGGCGAGAGGCAGAACAGACACGAACGTATCGTTCACTTCAATCCTGTTCGCCACCACCGTGTTCACCATCTCTACGCTGTCCAGAAAAAGGACAACCGCGTTGTTCATCCTCGTGGTCATCTTGATTTTGCATCAAGAGGCCCGTCAGCCATTTTGACTCCAAATCTATTGGGTCAAACCACCATATTGAGTTCAACTCCAAGGGTTTGTCGGCAATCTAATTTGCGTGAATCATTATCGACCACTCTTCTTTCTCTTAAACACACACACACACACACACACACACACACACATAGAGAGACATACAGACACACACACACACACATAGATATACCATTGGTATTACATGTGTGTTATAAATCGTGATAAGTGCTGCTGTTGTTGTTATATGTGATATAGTGGCGTTTTGTTAGAATAGTAATCATTGATTTACATTAATGTTGTTACCTTTTTAATAAATTCGAGTGTAATTAAAGTACCGGTATTTTGTGATTATTTGTGCATATGTATGTAAATACAGCTTGATTATGATAGCCTGTGCTCAAACTTAAACCCGTCTTTGATAAATTATAATTACAGATTGTATTATTCTTAATTGATACTGTTATTGTTTTTCATTAATTATTTAATCATTCTTAATTGATAACTGCATCATTTCTAATTCATAATTGTACTATTCTTAATTGATAGCTTTATAATTTTTTATTATTTTTCAGAAATAATTGTTACTATTTTAATAATCATATTTCATGATTATTAATAATTAGCAGACGTCATGTCTACTACTAATGAACAACAATATAGATAAACAGAATAACCAAGAGAGAGAGCGAGAGGGAGAGACAATCATAATCAGAGTGTTTTACTTGCTTTATATGGTCTGAACACACACATCTTCCTGTCTTTGTGGAACATGCTCTTTTTCTCATTTTCAGAAACTGATGATGTCTGTTAAAATGTTTTTGATCATTTTGGGTTGAATTAGTTATTTGATGATAAAAAAAAAGATCTGACGTTGTGATTGACAGCAGACACAGACTCAGGAGTCATCAACTTTATTTAAACTGACAGATGAAATCCCAAACAAAATCAGGTGAGGCCAAACCACGCCAGGTCTAGACCAGGACCCTATCCCCCCTGAACCCCCCATATCTACTAATTTTGACTTTAAGCGCTGTTCGACACTATACAGAAAATGAGCCAGGACTACATAGCTGACTTTCACATTCCATATGGTGCAGTTGGGTTCTCTCAGACATTCGGTCGGATCTCTGCATAGTTTTTCACAACTCCAAAGAACCTGATGATATGAATTTCAGGTTTGCGGGCTGCAATGTCTTGCCACAGGTACTCAGGTGACAGAATCTTACTGGGCTTATTGAGCCACATATACCTGAAACCACGAAACAGGAAAAACAGTCATTACAATATGAACCTAGTTCAATGCCTGCTCAAGTGACTCTGCTCACCTGTTTATATGACTCTCCTCCTGCCAGACTGCCTCGATGCCTTTTGTACGATCATCCCAAAAGTTGATGGTGCAGTTTTGGGAAAGCCGTTGTACTTCCTGCAGGTTGCCTCCGAATGCCCCCCCACAGTAGTAGAAGTCCCCTTCCTCAGGAGCCATGTAGGCTTTGGAGATCGGCCGCCGCTCATAGGGGAGTGCGCTGCGTTGGGCTTTGTAGTAACCTGCAGACACAAGTTGGAAAACGTGGGAACATACCCAAATATTAAGGTGAGACTTCATCTGGAATGGTAGAGCTGAGTGGTCCTGTTGGCTTCATGTAGCTTTATCTAAAACACATCCGACATTGTTATCACACAACTGAATAAAACTGGGATTTCACTACACAACAGTAGGTGTCCCTCTACAGTGGACCAAACCAGTCGGTACGATATAAAACCACTATGTTGACACTAAGAGTAGAATTCTCTGCTGACCTGGATGGAGCACACCGACCAGATCTCCCAATGACTCCGTGCCCCAATGGCCATGGAATTCAGAGTCCACATCCAGACAGAAAATGAAGTCGGCGTAGTCAAGAAGCTCATCATCTATAAGGGCCTGGATCAGGAACATCCTACTGGCACTGATATCCTGCCAACGGTTAAGGGTGGGCACTGTTTTCACCGTCAGCTGGAGGTGGAGCAAAACTTGTTTTTAGAAACCAGGCGGACAGAGTCCAGCTGACCTGGACTAACCTTGTTGGGAACACATTTCCTTTACCTGTCTGCCGCTGGCCATTTTGACTTGGGGCACCTCGTTTGGCTGGTCAGTATAGACGAACACATGCACATTGAAACCAGTGAAGAAGTGCTGCTCCATGGTCTCCAGAAACCTTTTCAGGAACCTAATGTACCTGTGAAGTAGGTGAGAGGAGTCACCTCCAGATAAAGGTCAAACAAGAAACTCTGTGTTCATGGGGTGTAGACAAGTAAACACTGTGACATCTTACTTTCCCTGGGCAAACACAGTGGCTGCGATGGTGAGGCTCTTGTCCTGGTAGAAGCTGTCGAGGAGAACCGGGTTGAAGGTTCCCTCCCAAACCACTGGAACCGACCAGGACGTCATCGTCAGCACGTCAGTACGACTAGTGGCGTTTCCTGGCATAGGCAACATGGGCGGTTGCCTAGTGCGCAAAATGTCGAGAGGGCGCCGACAAGAGGCTGATTTATCAAGACGTGTGTTGAGCAAGAGTCCCTACAGAACTAACCACGTGGTGGGATCCACACAATGGGTCGTAAAAGTGAGGCCTTTGAGCCTAGATGAAGCCAGCTAAAGTCTCCCTCTAAGATCCAGCATGGAGATTGTATCTTCTGGTGGTAACTTAATCCCTGGGGTCTCCCCAGAAACCCCTGCTCTGCTCCTGGCCGCTCCCACTCTCCTTTGACCTCTGACACTCAATTGGCTAAAAGCCAGCATCATCCCATGACCACACCTCAAGGAGGCTGGGCCTCCACAGGTTAATAAATGCTGCTGCTCATCAATAATCGCTGCCATTTTCTCCCTGCTGAGGAATTCGACCAGGGCCCTTCGGGGCCTCCCAGATGTTCCAGCTCTAAAGGGGCAACTTTAGTTATTTTCTTTTATTTCTTTCATTTTTCTTTTATCTTAAGTCGAATCTTATTTTGAAAGACTGTTTTTGTTTTTAACTTGAAAAGGCCGCGCACAGGAACTCGCTCGCAGGCTGAGCTCAGGGACTTTCTTTCCACATTCCACAGCTGATCATTCCTGCAGAAGAGACGAGGCAGAATTCCGTTCCAAGAGCAAGAGAAGTTCGCTCTATTCGGCCCAGCGCTGACCTCCGTTGCAACCACGAGACCCACCGGAGCACCGCTTAAGAGGCCAGGACTTCACTGGGCAGAGACTAGTTTAAATACTTAGCGTGTCATTTTATTTGAGTGTGTTTGTTTGTAGATTGCTGATCTGTTTTTAGCCGTATAATGCACGACGAACTGAAGCGCGCGGTAACGAGATTTACATCTGTTAAAAGATAAATCTCACGTAACTGGGCTGCCCGCTTCGCCGGAAGTCTGCCTCTGACGATGTTTCTGATGTTTCCTGATCTCTATCTCTCCCTCTCTCTCTCTCTCTTTTCTCCTAAACCTGTTTTTACACACGTCCCGACCTACACTTACATATTTCATGTGGCATAGGAAAATCTAGATTTAAAGAGCCTTAATACATCTCGACGCCATTCAGCGCCAGAACCAGGAGATAAGAAATCTCTTTGTCTAGAAATAGTCCTTTGTGTAACTGGCGACCGACCACCATCTTGTCTTCGACCTCATGTCGGGCCAGATGTTATAACACCTCCATCTTGAAATTACGTGAAGGTAACATCACCTTGAATTCGGCCAGAGGACGTCACCACGTGACCTCGTCATTACGCCATAGCCACTCCCCCTTTTCTTTCTTACACACAC
Organism: Platichthys flesus; assembly: GCF_949316205.1. Lineage (NCBI taxonomy): Eukaryota > Metazoa > Chordata > Actinopteri > Pleuronectiformes > Pleuronectidae > Platichthys > Platichthys flesus. The sequence goes on along the minus strand of NC_084945.1, from coordinate 2,446,576 downwards.
ACACACAGAGACACAGACAGGCAGACACACACACGACCACACAAACACACACACAGATACTAGGTATCACCTGTGTGGTTACCATTGTGATAAGTGCCATCTTTGAAATATTGGAGTTTGTTGAATGAAGAATCATTGAAATAACATTAACTTTATTTCCCCTTTTTAATAAATACTTTTGTTAATAAAGTATTTGTAATTCTGTGATTATTTGTGCATATGTATGTGAATACAGCTGGATTACTATAGCCTCTGCTCGAACTTAAAACCCTTCATTGTTTATTATATAATCATTAATATTAAATATTGAGATTATTAATATAACTTATATCATTTGAGACTGATATTTAAAGATTGAATTGTTGGTTCCTGTAACCAGGGTGGTACCCCGCGACAATAAGCAATGATTACAGATCGTATTATTATTCTTAATTGATAATTTTATTGTTTTCATTAATTATTTTAACTATTATTAATGGTTAACCGTATCATTTCTAATTAATTGTTTTACTATTCTTAATTAATAGCTTTATAATTTTTAACTATTTTTAATAAATAATTTTTACTTTAATAATCATATTTCATGATTATTAATAATTAGTCAACGTTAAATCTACTCCTACTATTGCACAACATGTGATACATGCAATGTTGACCAATGAAGTAACGTAACACCATCGTCCTCTAACTCCGGAGTCACACCGGAGGCAGAAGCACCGCATAGCGCCTCGAAAAGCTGTACTCCTCATTTCCGCGCCCATGATATCAATCGGGCTGTTCGCTCCGGCAGCGAAGTACTGGTAAGCGCCGGGAAGTGCTGTGTATCGCCGGGAAGCTACACGGCCGGCTCGCGATCTACAGCGATGGCCGGCCCTGAGTACGACTATGATCAAAGACACAAACTGACCAGCTCCCTCTACAGGATGTTGACCTAGGCCACACCCTCCCTAATTACACAAGTATGCGTCATCTGACATGATTAAATCCAATAGGCATTCAAGTTATACAGCTTGGAGTTGGAAAATATGCATAAAAATAATTACATGTTCAAAATACCCCCTTGCCTAATAATTGTGCACACAGTGTTCAGGCAACTGACATCACTAAAACACAATGAAAGTGTGAAGGACACAAAACAGCCTGTCAGACTAAACTGAACAGAAAAAAAAAGAGTTACTGACCTTTTTGTAGGTGAAATCTGATTCTGTTTAAAGGGATCTATAACTCTAGAAAACAAAACACAAGATCAATCATATTTTATTACCAATCAATTAATCAGTTAATATTAAAACAAGGAACATTTGTTTGTGTGTGTGTGTGTTACCTGCCGGACTGCCGGACTGAGCTGTACAACAGTCTGTAGATTCAAACAGAAACATAATCATTAAACAGTTCAGTCAGTGTCATCAATCGTATCAATAGCATCAGAATCAATACTCACCCCATCAGCAGAACACACAGCAGAATCACTGCCCTAGTTTTAATTTTCAACAAATTCATGTCTGAGTCAGACCAGGATAGTTCTAAACAGGGTCGGACTCCTTAGCCCAGATCAGGTCCACTAGATTCAGGTCCAGCGGTAGGTATTTCCAAATATCTAGTAGATCTAAGAATTAATCAGTCCCTGTTTTGTCCTCGTTCCATCTAGTTTCTAACCCCGGATCGAGATCGAGCAGCTGTATACTCCTGATCTGTTTTTAGCCGTGAAACGCGCAACGAACTGAAGCGCGCGGTAACAAGCCGGCGCTTCCTTTTAACGTGTTACCGTCAGAGATATAATGCGGAGATTTACATCTGTTAAAAGAAAAATCTCACGTAACTGGGCTGCCCGCTTCGCCGGAAGTCTGCCTCTGACGATGTTTCTGATGTTTCCTGATCTCTATCTCTCCCTATCTCTCTCTCTCTTTTCTCCTAAACCTGTTTTTACACACGTCCCGACCTACCCTTATTTACATATTTCATGTGGCATAGAAATCTAGCCATTCGGCACCAGAACCAGGAGATAAGAAATCTCTTTGTCTAGAAATAGTCCTTTGTTTAACTGGCGACCGACAGCCATCTTGTCTTCGATCTCATGTCGTCCCAAAGGTCATAAAACCTCCATCTTGAAATTACCTGAACGTAACATCTTGATCTCGGCCAGACGACGTCACTACGTGAACTCGTCATTACACCATACCCACTCCCCTTTCTCTTTCTTACACACACACACACACACACAGAGACACACACACACAAAGAGACACAGACAGGCAGACACACACGACCACAGACACATAGATACTCCGTATTACATGTGTGACAATTGTGATAAGTGCTGCTGCTGTTGTTTAGCCAACGTCAAATCTACTCCTACTATTGCACAACATGTGTGTGTGTGAGAGTATTTCAGGACTTGAAACAGAGTCTGAAAAACAAGGCAGGTTGTTATTCAGAAAATATTCACGTATACATTTGACAAGAACTCGGGTTGGCAGAAAGATTAAACACTTACAAGTAAAAGTTGAAAATATGAGGAAACAACGGTGGGTTTACCCGAAGGAGGATGAGTCAAACAGAACAATGAATAGACATCACTCCACAAACATTCCACGGAGCAGAAATCAAAACACATGTCAAAGTTAAAGTACACAGTCAAGTACTTATCAAGATGCTGGGGACACGCACCCAGGTCTGACCAGCCTGTGGTGGGGCGGCCTTAGAAGAAGGGCCGGTTGTGATTAAGATGTTGAAACACCTGATGACACTAAAGTACACAACTAAAGATATGTCACTAACATCCCATAACATCAACTGGTTGCATTACTTAAGGCGGCAGAACGTACATTAAATATTCACCATCTTGTCCTATGTTCTAAAATGGGACAGTGTTTAGTTTAAAAAGGGGCCTAGAGGTAGCCAGTAGCCAGTAGCTTTACCTTTAGCCTCAGGTGCCCTGTATCATGATTACAAGGCCAAAACACTCGATGACGCTGAGGTGCACAACTGAAGTTATGTCTCTAACATCTGCTGGTAGACCCTAAGATCATATAAATCATACTTTTAGAGTTACCTGCTATTAACTACCAAACAAAGCAAATTTCCATCAGAGCAGCTGCCTCTACTGGCACACCCTTTACTGTGTTTACAACATTCAGTGCATAGCATTAACATGAGTGTGTGATGGCATCAATCAGATCCACAGAAGGTGAACTTCAGATTGACTGTTGGGGTCAGATCTTTTTACTTTCAGAAAGGTGCACAGACCTTGCCGACCTCTGTGAGCTGTTCTCAAAATCCCCTCCTCAGCAGGATGCTCCTCATGCTATGTCAGATACCACAAGAAGGAATATCGACCTTCAAACATCATCAGTTGCTGCACCCCTGATGTTTTCATATGTACCCTCCTCTGCCTCATTCCATTGTTGCATGCCAGATCTCGGAGACCATTGCGTCTGGGGTAGTCGCAGGGTCCTTCTTCTCACCTCCTCACACTGCCACACCTTCCACCCGGAAGGCGCGCCTCCCGTCGGGCCCCACATGAGCGGACGCGGCTGCCGGTGGACAAACCTCTGTCTCTGCACTGCCTGCGTTAGGGTGTGTCCTGGTAGAGGGATCCCTCACATCTCTCTGAGGTTTCTACGTTTTCCCCCTGGGGTTTTGGGTATTTTTTCCTTACTCCTGTTGATGGTTAAAAACAGGATGCCACACTCGTGAAGCCCTATGACACAAATCCTGTTTTGTGAACACTTAAGCAAAACATTTGAGAGATTAATATGTATTTGCTCTGTGATGGCCACACTGCGGCGGTGAATGGTGCACACATCCATACATCAGGCTCAAATCTCGTGCAGTTTTGGGGGGTAACAAGTATTTGCTCATCACTACCATCATTCCTGTGTAATCAAATGGGGGAGTGATTTAAGTTGGATCCTCGTGTCAACACGAGGATCCAACTTAAACTTGTTGTAATGCTGCAATAAATCTTTGAATGTGAATTGTTTGACTGAAGTTTACTTTGTGGGACATTATCCACAGGTTTCTGAGCGGATGTTGACTGAACGTAGAGAAGCTGACAGACCTGACAAGTTTAGCAGTTTTGTTGTATTTTTGCGTCCAGAAAATCTGATTAAGTTTGTTACTGTGCTATTTCTGCAATAAATACATGAAGACAAGGAAGGAGGTAAACGATCTCATTATTTGTATGTGCAGTGCTGATTTAGCCGAAGCAGTAAGTGTTGTATGGATCAAAACAAGTTTGTCAAAGGTTTGTTGTTTAGATGATGGATGGATGAATACTTCATTGTCTCTTACGAGAAATTCATTTCATTCTCATGGTATACGCCTCCCACTAAAACAAATTCAAGATATAATCTGTTCAAACTGCACAAACTGGATCAATGTTATCTTTACACTCGAGGTACTCGAGAACACCAGTTCAACAAACTGTTGTCTTGTCATTGTGTTGCTTCACTGAACTGAACATGTGTGTCCTATGGAGCTGAAGTTAACACTGGGGTTTCTCGACCAGCTACAAGCTTGTTCAAGGGTGAAAGCTTGACACTACACGTTTCCTGCCACTGTTTTATAAAGATACCAAAATAAATTCATACAACATAAATGTCTCTCTCTCTCTCCCCATCTCTCTCTCACACACAAACACATACACTGACCATCCGCAACACTTTTCTGCAGCCAGTAGAAACATATGGCTGCAGAACTACCCTCCGCCCTCTTCCAAGTAATATTTACACCGAGATCAGTGTAAATCTGTCCATGAATTTTGAGTTATTTAATATACACACACACACACACACACACACACAAATATTTGTACTTCTATGAGGACATTCATTGGCATAGTGCAGTTCCTGGTCCCTTACCCTGAAGTCTTAACCCTCAAACAGAAGGAGACGATCAAAATGTCTCTGTGGGGCAGGGGTGCCACATATAGAGAAAAATAAGAAGGTCTGGGCCACCTCAGGCTGCCTGTTTGCAGTGGGGGGGCGTGGCGGCATTCTGAGGGCCAGCTGCAATACAGTGGGCCATAGTCCATCACATTATATTTCATTTAGCTGACGCTTTTATCCAAAGCGACTTACAATAAGTTCATTCAATGGTACAAACCCGGAACAACTTTTTTTGAGGCGGGCCAATTTAAAATGGATGGCGGGCTGCAGATGGCCTGCGGGCTGTAGTTTGGACACCCCTGCTGTAGGGTCTATGCTTAAAATTAAAGTATAGGAACTCTCACACACACACACACACACACACACACACACACACACACACACACCACCTAACACCTCCTCCGTGTACACCGCAACACCACCAACACTATAATCAACAATACACTATATAACTATAAACAGAATTATCAATAAAGAGATCAAAATCTCACAAACCACTCATTTACTGCCACCGCTCTCAATCTGAACCAAAGTCTGTTGCTGCTGCTCCAGAAACAGCCTCACGATTACTCATCACTTTTTATTTGATTGATTCATTTATGAAGTTCCTGTTGTTTTCTCAGGTTCAGGTCATTTCATCTTTTTTATATCATGAGAAAAACATATTTATATTTAGGGAACTGGGAAATACTGAAGAAAAATCACAAATATGAATTAAAATGAAGATAAAAAAACTTTTGTGCTCATGTTCAGGTTGAAAAAAAGGTTAAAATCATTCAGCTGTGAAGAAACCATGAAAACACACAGTTAACGTCTGACAGTTTGATCTTTGTTCAGGTTTGGATCCAATAAAACCAAAAATTAAAAGTTTGCTCAACAAACTCCAGTGTGAAAACTCCAGAATGTCCCTTTAGTTCCCTCTAGTGGTGGAACTTCAAACTTGAATTCAAATGAGTCATTAACATGATTCTGCTCAAACTTTATAAACTCAAATAAGATGTTTTGGAGCAAATTTTTTTAGGGATGGAATCAATCAATCAATCAATCAATCAATCAAATTTTTTTTGTATAGCCCATATTCACAAATCACAATCCGTCTCATAGGGCTTTAACATGGTGTTAAATCCTCTGTCCTTAACCCTCAACAAGAGTAAGGAAAAACTTATAAAAACCCTTTAAACAGGTACAAATACGTAGAAACCTCAGAGAGACACATGTGAGGATCCGTCTCCCAGGCGGACAGAAGTGCAATAGAAGTCAAGTGTAAGAAAACATCATCAAGATAAACGTTTTCAGCAGCATTGATGAAGGTAAACATTTTGATAACTTCAATACTATATGTCAAGCAGTACTGCTGCAATCAAAGTCCGTGGTCAGCAGCTAGCAAGATCATGATCCACCATCAAGATTGGATCCACTATAGCCCACAGTCATTGTCCACAACCACCAGTTAGGATCCATCATCAGCTGCCACCTCGGTCGTGGTCCACCACCATTATCTGATGCCAACGCGACACAGGATCCGCCATTACCACTAAACCGCACGATATAGAATCCGCCATATTGGAGCCACCATTGTGACCTCTGATGCACGATCCACAAATCTTAATCCATGGTGTGGCCACAGCTGCGGCCCTGGATCTGCGGGTGATAAAGCAAAGGGACTCGGGGAAGGGGTCAAGTCAGTAACATGTACTGATGAGATATGACTTACTTTGATGTGATAATGATGGAGAAGAGGAAGGAGAAGCTGGAAAGAGAAGCTCCATGTGTCATGTGTCATAAATTCCCTTTGCGGCTTAGCGTCATCAGGTGTTTTTGCCTTGTAATCAATGATACATGCTGAACTTGGGTAGCCTGAATGCCAGACGAACTTAGCCCCGCCCACAACATTTTAGGTCGGGAAGTTCGTTCTGGAGTCGCTCCGATGAGGAGAAATTATGCCCGACCAGGCCAATCAGATTGTCAGGGCGGGCTTTATACGATGATGGACAGATGATCAACGGTAACGTAATCATCCAAGTCATCAAAGTGCCCTTGGGTTGAATTCGTTTTCAACAAACATGCCTGCCGCTGGAAAGCTGAGATGTGTAGATGCTGCATTGAGTCTGTTTTAGAAGACATCGACAGCGCATTCATTTTGAAAGAGGAACAGAGAACGTGGAGGCGACGCCAAAGCACCGCGCTAATCCCTATCGCCCCAGCCATATAAAATGAGAATAAAATTGGGCCGAGCACAGAGCCCTGTGGAACACCATGGTTAACTTTGGTGCGCACAGATGACTCATCATTAATTTGCACAAATTGGGAGCGATCAGAAAAATAAGATTTAAACCAGTTTAGGGCGGTTCCATTAATGTTAATTAACTGTTTTAGTCTCTTTAATAAAATGTGAATGTCAATTGTGTCGAATGCTGCACTTATATTTAACAGAACAAGGACACAAATCCCTGATCTGTGCTGTCCCCTCCTGTACTTCCTCACTCACCTGACTCTCCTGCTGGACTCTGCTTGTCCCCTCCTGTCCCTTCTGGCCCTCCTGCTGGACCCCCCCCGTCCCTTCCTGTTGGTCCTGAGTGTCAGCTGTCTTATTTCTCTGTGGTATCCTTCCTTCCCACAGCTGAAACACTCCGTATTGTTTGATGTTACAAAAATCACATAATCAAACTCCTCCACTCTGAGTTTGAACACCCGGTTCAGGTCTTCAGTTCTGTTGTTCATGATAATAAAAAGATGTCTTCTGTGGGACACCACGTGTTTTAACAGAGGGGACCTGCATCCTGAGGCCACTTTCTTTACCTGAGACACCATCTTACCGTGTCTCCAGAGTTCTCTTAACAAAGTCACTTTTACCGCCGGTGAGGCGAGAGGCAGAACAGACACGAACGTATCGTTCACTTCAATCCTGTTCGCCACCACCGTGTTCACCATCTCTACGCTGTCCAGAAAAAGGACAACCGCGTTGTTCATCCATCGTGGCCTCTAGATTTTGCATCAAGAGGCCCGTCAGCCATTTTGACTCCAAATCTATTGGGTCAAACCACCATATTGAGTTCAACTCCAAGGGTTTATCAGCAATCTTATATTCGTGAATCATTATCGACCCCTCTTCTTTCTCTTACACACACACACACACACACACACACACTCACACACACACACACACACACACACACACACACACACACACACACACAGACACACACACACACACATAGATATACCATCGGTATTACATGTGTGTGTTATAAATCGTGATAAGTGCTGCTGTTGTTGTTATATGTGATATAGTGGCGTTTTGTTAGAATAGTAATCATTGATTTACATTAATGTTGTTACCTTTTTAATAAATTCGAGTGTAATTAAAGTACCGGTATTTTGTGATTATTTGTGCATATGTATGTAAATACAGCTTGATTATGATAGCCTGTGCTCAAACCTAAACCCGTCTTTGATAAATTATAATTACAGATTGTATTATTCTTAATTGATACTGTTATTGTTTTTCATTAATTATTTAATCATTCTTAATTGATAACTGCATCATTTCTAATTCATAATTGTACTATTCTTAATTGATAGCTTTATAATTTTTTATTATTTTTCAGAAATAATTGTTACTATTTTAATAATCATATTTCATGATTATTAATAATTAGCAGACGTCATGTCTACTACTAATGAACAACAATATAGATAAACAGAATAACCAACATATAGAACAAAATCGCACAAACCTTTCATTTACCGCCACCAGCTCTCCGCTCAGAGAGATATACAGAGAGAGAGAGAGAGAGCGAGAGGGAGAGAGAGAGAGAGGGAGAGACAATCATAATCAGAGTGTTTTACTTGCTTTATATGGTCTGAACACACACATCTTCCTGTCTTTGTGGAACATGGTCTTTTTCTCATTTTCAGAAACTGATGATGTCTGTTAAAATGTTTTTGATCATTTTGGGTTGAATTAGTTATTTGATGATAAAAAAAAAGATCTGACGTTGTGATTGACAGCAGACACAGACTCTGGATTGGTTATGAGTGTGAATGGGCGGGACCTTGACACTATGATCACTACTGAACTGACTCTGACTGCAAATTACATCATCACCAGAAGATGGCAGCATTTGTATCTGAGAAACTCTCGCTTCAGGAAGTGGAAACGTGTCATCAACTTTATTTAAACTGACAGATGAAAGCCCAAACAAAATCAGGTGAGGCCAAACCACGCCAGGTTTAGACCAGGACCCTATCCCCCCTGAACCCCCCATATCTACTAATTTTGACTTTAAGCGCTGTTCGACACTATACAGAAAATGAACCAGGACTACATAGCTGACTTTCACATTCCATATGGTGCAGTTGGGTTCTCTCAGACATTCGGTCGGATCTCTGCGTAGTTTTTCACAACTCCAGAGAACCTGATGATATGAATTTCAGGCTCGCGGGCTGCAAAGTCTTGCCACAGGTACTCAGGTGACAGAATCTTACTGGGCTTATTGAGCCACATATACCTGAAACCACAGAACAGGAAAAACAGTCATTACAATATGAACCTAGTTCAATGCCTGCTCAAGTGACTCTGCTCACCTGTTAATATGACTCTCCTCCTGCCAGACTGCCTCGATGCCTTTTGTACGATCATCCCAAAAGTTGATGGTGCAGTTTTGGGAAAGCCGTTGTACTTCCTGCAGGTTGCCTCCGAATGCCCCCCCACAGTAGTAGAAGTCCCCTTCCTCAGGAGCCATGTAGGCTTTGGAGATTGGCCGCCGCTCATAGGGGAGTGCGCTGCGGTGGGCTTTGTAGTAACCTGCAAACACAAGTTGGAAAACGTGGGAACATACCCAAATATTAAGGTGAGACTTCATCTGGAATGGTTGAGCTGAGTGGTCCTGTTGGATCCATGTAGCTTCATCTAAAACACATTCGACATCGTTATCACACAGCTGAATTAAACTGGGATTTCACTACACAACAGTAGGTGTCCCTCTACAGTGGACCGGACCAGTCTGTATGATATACAACCACATTGTTGACACTAAGAGTAGAATTCTCTGCTGACCTGGATGGAGCACACCGACCAGATCTCCCAATGACTCCGTGCCCCAATGGCCATGGAATTCTGAGTCAACGTCCAGACAGAAGATGAAGTCTGCGTAGTCAAGAAGCTCATCATCTATTAGGGCCTGGACCAGAAACATCCTACTGGCACTGATATCCTGCCAACGGTTAACGGTGGGCACTGTTTTCACCGTCAGCTGGAGGTGGAGCAAAACTTGTTTTTAGAAACCAGGCGGACAGAGTCCAGCTGACCTGGACTAACCTTGTTGGGAACACATTTCCTTTACCTGTCTGCCGCTGGCCATTTTGACTTGGGGCACCTCGTTTGGCTGGTCAGTATAGACAAACACATGCACATTGAAACCAGTGAAGAAGTGCTGCTCCATGGTCTCCAGAAACCTTTTCAGGAACCTAATGTACCTGTGAAGTAGGTGAGAGGAGTCACCTCCAGATAAAGGTCAAACAAGAAACTCTGTGTTCATGGGGTGTAGACAAGTAAACACTGTGACATCTTACTTTCCCTGGGCAAACACAGTGGCTGCGATGGTGAGGCTCGTCCCCTGGTAGAGGCTGTCGAGGAGAACCGGGTTGAAGGTTCCCTCCCAAACCACTGGAACGACCAGGACGTCATCGTCAGCACGTCAGTACGACCAGTGGCGTTCCCTGGCATAGGCAACATGGGCGTTTGCCTAGTGCGCAAAATGTCGAGAGGCTGATTTACTAAGACGTGATACATGCAATGTTGACCAATGAAGTAACGTAACACCATCGTCCTCTAACCCCGGAGACACACCGGAGGCAGAAGCACCGCAAAGCGCCTTGAAAAGCTGTACTCCTCTTTTCCGCACCAATGATATCAATCGGGCTGTTTGCTCCGGCAGCGAAGTACTGTTAACCGCCGGGAAGCTACGCGGCTGGCTCGTGATCCAATCGGGCCGGAATACACACTGAAAAATCGATTGTGTCTTAACAGAAACACACAAGCACACAATCTCTTGTGGGGGGCTGACTGCTATAGGCTTATGCAGGTCAGTCACCTGTGAAGACTAACATCATTTACCCCCGATCCGGCTCGGAGGAAAATGTCAGTATAGCTTGATTTCAGAATCGTGGTATATTTTTTATTATAAATTTGTATGGTTTTTTTATAGCCTACATGCAGTATTTCCTTTAAAACATTTTTTTTGTAAACTCGTTTTATTACCTTATGAATGTAACCTTCAGAGTGAAGGAAGGAATTTGTGTGTGTGTGTGTGTTTACGTGTGTGGGGGGCGGGTGCGCCAATCTAAAATCTTGCCTAGGGCTCAAACATTGCCTGGGTCAGCCCTGAGTACGACTATGATCAAAGACACAAACTGACCAGCTCCCTCTACAGGGTGTTGACCTAGGCCACACCCTCCCTAATTACACAAGTATGCGTCATCTGATATGCTTAAATCTAATAGGCATTCAAGTTTGCAGCTTGGAGTTGGAAAATATGCATAAAAATAATTATATGTTCAAAATACCCCCTTGCCTAATAATTGTGCACACAGTGTTCAGGCAACTGACATCACTAAAACACAATGAAAGTGTGAAGGACACTAAACAGCCTGTCAGACTAAACTGAACAGAAAAAGAAAGAGTTACTGACCTTTTTGTAGGTGAAATCTGATTCTGTTTAAAGGGATCTATAACTCTAGAAAACAAAACACAAGCTCAATCATATTTTATTACCAATCAATTAATCAGTTAATATTAAAACAAGGACATTTGTTTGTGTGTGTGTGTGTGTTACCTGCCAGACTGCCGGACTGAGCTGTACAACAGTCTGTAGACTCAAACAGAAAAATAATCATTAAACAGCTCAGTCAGTGTCATCAATCGTATCAATAGCATCAGAATCAATACTCACCCCAGCAGCAGAACACACAGCAGAATCACTGCCCCAGCTTTAATTTTCAACGAAATCATGTCTGAGTCAGACCAGGATTGTTCTGATCAATAGGGTCGGACTTCTTAGTCCAGATCAGGTCCACTAGATCCAGGTCCAGCGGTGGGTATTTCCAAATATCTAGTAGATCTAAGTCCTCTGAAATAAGATCAGTTCCTGTATTGTACTGGTTCCATCTAGTTTCTAACCCCGGATGTTTGAGCTTCATCGTGCTGCAAGGTATAAAAAAACTGTAAAAGCATTTGAGTGAATCATTAATTTTATAAATCACCCGAATGAATAGCAATAAGGAAACTTCAGTTTTTATTAACAACTCTGACGTGTTAAAATGCCATTATGCGCTTCTAGAGTTTAACTTAGAGATAAAAACGTTGCACACAACCAGCGAGTGATCCGTAAAACCAACTCGGAGAATACTGCACTTCCTGATGATGTTTAAACAATATAACCGGTCCAACCTCTACATGGAAACTAGATGAAATGAGATCCCCTTGGCAATGAGTCCAGGTGTACTGTCTCTTATTGTCATTCATGCCTGTCTGTGGCATACTACACACTGCACTTTAGCTTGTTCTCATTCCAACTTTTCTGTTAAAGCATATCTCCCTTAGCTTATTTACACATCACTCATACATGAATGTACTGTGCTTATAAACTTTAGAAATTAGCTGCCCCAGCTTCTGACGGAAAGATAGAGTGGTGCTTACACAACAGAACACAGAGCCGATAGAGCAGGAACACTTTGCTTCCTCGTTTCCCAGCGCCCCCTCCCAGTTCTGACTCTTAAAGGCCTCACTTCTTAGATGGACTCCTAGAGTTGTCCAGAGATGGGGCAGCCCTGCCTGATACCTGAAAGCGCCCCCTGCTCGCCAAGTGGACAAGTCCATGTCCCCCCTCCTCCTTAAGCAGAAAGAGCACACCCTTTGCCTCTGTGGGACCCTGATGGCCGTTCTCACTGTTCTCCTCCTGTGAACCGGGTGTGTCGCTCTGTGGCGCCATCCGCAGGCGGGGACCCTGATGGAGAGGGAGGGAGAGGGAGGGAGAGAGAGAGAGAGGGAGAGGGAGAGGGAGAGGGGGAGAGAGAGAGAGAGAGAGAGAGAGAGAGAGAGATATATTCTTGGAAAGTCTGACGAGAGGAATGACTCAGCAGAGTTTTTTAACATCTCGTGTTTCTGCAGATTTTACGTTCGAATCTGTGATAAACTGAAGAAAAACTCTGAACTCAGTTGTTTACAAACTGCAGAGTTTAACTGAAAAGTTTTCCTCTGTGGTTATAAAGTTAATAAATTAAACGTGGGATTATTTAGCCGGAGGATTTGAATTTGTTTTTGTGGAGTTTCAGTTCCATTCATCAGATGCTGCTCCGGAAACATCAGCTTCACCATAGAGTCATCACTTTTGATTTGGTAGATTCATTTATCAAGTTCCTGTTGTTTTCTCAGGTTCAGGTCTTTTTTTATCATGAGAAAGCATTATTTAAATTTACACCACGACTGGGAAATACTGAGGAAAACTCACAAATATGAATTATAATGAAGATAAATAAAACGTTTGTGCTCATGTTCAGGTTCAAATTCATTCACATGTGAAGAAAAGATGAAAACACACAGTTACTGTCTGAGGGTTTGATCTTTGTTCAAGTTTGGAGCCAATAAAACCAAGAATTAAAAGTTTGCTCCAGAGTGTCCCTTTGGTTCCCTCTTGTGGTGGACCTTCACTACAACTTTTTTTCAGGGATGGAATCAAAGCCTGTAGAGTAGTTTCAACTCAATTTTTCTTTAAAAAAATATTTAATGAGATTCCTATAGATACAACTTTCTTCAGAAATAAAGTTATTCTAGAAGAAACTCTGAAGTTTAAGAGTACAGGTGCTGAATTAAGCGACGTATGTTGGTTTTAACTATTTTTCTGTCTTTGGGCCTGAACCCAGTTTCATGGTCGACAGTGAATCAAACACACAAGGACACGAGGGAGGAGTTACAACTTTTTTCTTTATGTATAACGGGGCATGCCAAATCACAGCATTCTGGTTTGCCGCGACAAATTACAGCAAGAGACATTGAAATAAAAACACTTGAACGTTTTTCTCATCACACACACACACACATCCTCACTGTCACAAACTCCCACTCACACATTTTTTTTTTCTTATACAGACCAGAATAATTCAGAACTTCATATCAGCATTAAAAATAAAAGTACCTACAGAAAACAGAAAGGCTCCCAGACGCTCACGCTCACACTGCTTCAACGTTCAGGTGGAAGTTTGACTTTCACATTTAGTCTGTCAGACACCAAGCTGCTGTAATCAGAGGCTGTGAAGGTTTAAAGCCAAAATATACATTCAAGATTTATTCATTAGAAAACACTGAAACTAGTTTTTTAATTGAACCCATTTTAAAAGCGGTTCATCAACGACAAAGATGAGAAAACACAGAGTGAAGATTTTTTTTTTGGCTTTTTAAGCAACACGAGGAGAATTTTCTTCTTCTGTGAGAACTCGACAAACGTTTGATGTTTTCTAAAGAAATAAAGAAATAAAACTTGAGTCACAAGAATGTTGAGAAACAGGATTCTGAGATTCTCGCCTGTAGCACGTTGGATCAGTGAAAACCTGAATGTGCACAATGATCTCAGGGTGAAATTGAAGCATCTCACTGATGCAGAAGTAATTTAAGTTGTTTTTTAAACTGTCAAAGTTTAATAATTGGAAGAATCGTATCGTGGTTACAGCTCCAATGGAAAACACAAGATGAAAGGAATCAAATCAAAGGAATAAATTTGGGCTCTATGGTGAATATTCTTTTACTTTGAGAGAACGAGGAAATTAACAATCGAGAAATGAATTGAAAGTAAAAACAACGTTAGGCTGAGCTGTCAGTGGATTAAGGCACAGTGATCAGGCATAAACACACACGACCATACATCAGATCAAAGGAAAGATCATAAGAACACAAGGGTACAAATCCGTCAGCGCTCGGAGCTGCAGTGTGAACGTGAGCCGACACGGCTGCTGTAACATTTCACCTTTTTATTTTTAACGTCCATATAAAACCATTTACATTTGGGGTAAATGTCTCGAGTACAAAAAAAAGGCACTGCCATTAGTTATTCTAAATATGACTTTCCCAGCCTTGTGCATGCAGTTTTTAAAATATAAATTACACTTGTTCTCTCTCTCTCTCTCTCAATTACCTCCATTGCTTTTTATCTACGTTTTGTTTTTCCTTAGTTTTTTTTGTCTTTTTTGTGGGTTTTCTTTTATTATTAAACATACAATATTCTTTTGTCAAATATATACGTAAGCCTGCAGTCAATACAGGACATCGGCTCTTTGATAGAATAAAACTAAATGAAGTGAAGGAGCACAGTCGAGCGGCAACGGCTGCTTTACAAAACGAAACGAGAAGAAACTCATCGACTCATTCCTCAACACAAACTGAATAAACTGCAGAATCTTTGAATTCAAAAAATACAAAACAGCATATATGTCTCGACTTTAAAGTACGTATGTTTTTTTTTTTTTTGGAATAAACGAGTCGTTGTCTAACTGTTAATACTGCAGAGTGCACAGCGGCAGAAGCTCTCCTGGACGCCCCCCCCCCCCCCAAGCCGATATGGGTCCGGAGAAAAGTCTAGATAAAGCATTTGGTTGGAGACGGGTTCTGATCCAGAACCTCCAGCGTCCCGCTCCGGGTTCCGACGTCTCTTTGACCCGGAGCGGCTGCAGGAAACCACAGGGGGCGATTTGAACTCTGAATACAACACGTGTCACTTTGCTCTAATTCTTCATCCAGAAAAATATTCACACAAACCGTTTGAACACTTGCTCCAGAAGAAAAAACCTGGCACATGTGAGAAAACGGAATTCAAGCTCCCGAACTTTGCATCAATATGTTTGATATGAAAGTTAATAAAACATAAGACAGGTTCAATAATCCCTTGGATTGTGTTTCCTATTGAACGGCTGCAGGTTTGTAAAAACATTTAAAGGCTGCGGGAGGTTTTTCTTCCCATCAACAAATCCCATGAAAAGACAGAAATCACCAATGAATCAAGTGTGTGTGTGTGTCTGTGTGTGTTGAACTGTCATGTACATTCACAAACTGTAGTTCATCTTCAGTGTTGGAAACAAACACATCTGTTGTGGTGTCAGATGTGAAGGTAGTCGCTTCCTGAGTGGGATATTGCCCCCAACCAGGAAACTGTTGACACCTGTTTGTGTACTTGTACGCAGGATTACACAAAAACCACTGAACAGATTTTCAACAAACGTGAGGACGTGATTGGGCCTGACAAGAACTCTGAGAAGAACAAGCCGAGGATCTACTTTCTTTAACAGTGCAACGTCAGGCATCTTTTCAAAAGACATCACTGATAAATCAATTCACACAGTTCTACAATCAGCTCGAGAAATTAGCTTCTAATGGGAACTTGTCAAATGAATCACAACATCAAGGAAAGTGAAACAAATTGAGTTCCTGGATTCAACCTCTTAATCAAATCTGCTCCAGGTGTCTGTGAGTTCTCCCCTGGTCCTTAAACCATGGAAACCAGCTCAGTAGTTTGTGTGTAATCCTGCAAACAGACACACAAAAAGAAAACACAACCTCCTATTTTCAATCCATTTCTAAAATTGTATGAATCATAATCGGTGAGAAACACACACACACGGAAAGAGTTCAGATTAAAATGTAAAACACTGAGAGATGAGAGAACACGTTGTTGAATTTGGCTTTTTCATGAGATTTGTTCACAATAAGAAAAAAACATCTGGAAGTCACACATCTGGACATCGACTAACTGAAAGTCTGAGAGTGAAAACACGTCCACAGCACCGAGTTCAGACCCGACGTCTCACATCCTGGTCTACGAAGGCCCGGAGTGGACCCGTCTACTTCCTGGCCCACTACAGACCAGAACAGAGAGAAACCACTGGTTCTGTGACGGAGCGACTCCAACACGGAAACTTCTCCAAACAAAACCTCAACATGACACCGATAGATACAAACAAGGTTATAGAGCAACAAAACAACAACAGAGAAAAGTCAACAATAACTATGTTAATATTTGAGATGTACGTATGGTCACCAGCCATAACATGTTAATACATATGGTACTTTAAATAATAATACACCTAAATGAGTAAAAGTATCACCTCTGCAAAAAATGAAATAAAAAGAATAAATAATTGTATTTAAGTACTGATTCATGTGGCAGTGACACTGCGACGGTCTGTGCTGAAGAGCATCAGTTTCAGGATGAAAAGGTTCACGTCACATCCGTGCTTTGGTGGAGTCTTCATGTTCATTCCCTCACACACTAAACCTGTGTGTGTCTGTGTGTGTGTGTCTGTGTGTGCGCAGAGGTCTTTCAACACCAAAATAAAACCAATGGCTTTTTGTCAGATGAGTTAAAACACACACAAACATGAACTTAGTCTTAGACACATCAGGAGCTTCTCGTCTCGGCCGCGGGATCGAACATCGACATCTTTTGTGATTCGACCGCTCGACCTCTGTCTTCTCTGTCGACCATCAGAACCGAGATCGTCTCTTTGATCTGCTTCGTTTCATCCGACTCCGAAAGCAAAAACTGTAACTTGAGCCTTGAACCTTTGGGTTTTTAGTGTTATCACATTATCAAGTGCAGGATACAAAGAAATAACTATTGAATTGCAACAAACTACAGAAGAACCTAAATAACAATAATAATCGATAACCCTCGACGCTGACCACTCAGGAGTCTCTGTGGCACAGGGAGGAGATTCCTAACCAGCTTATTTCAATATAAACCTATTCGTATAAAGTCTGTTTTCCATACACAATAAACTGAGGATAAATATTAAGACACAGAATAACCGCGAGATTCAGAATCTAAAAAAAGGAAAATATATCCCACGTGGGTTTGAACTGACGATCTGTGAGCGGACGAGCCTGCGTGTCCATGGACCGGCCAGCAGGGGGAAGGCTGCACTAACGGGACAACCTCTGGGACACCTCCCTTCATGGGACGTCCTCCCTTCATGGACTGACAGCGTGTCTCTTCTCCGGTGTTGCAATCGGCCTCAGCAACGCGCTCTGCGTGGAAACCAAACCGAACTCCTGTTTCTGTTTTTCCTGCTTCACACGTTTCACAATCTTCTGAGAAAGACATTCAGCTGGAACATGCAGCTCAAGCACTTCACCCTGCGTTTAGAGAAATAACCGAACCCAGAATCTGGACACGCACACGGATCCCACTGACGACCGGCCGCCGCCTCAAAATCTCCCATTTACGTTTTCTCAAAAACGTTTTTCACGAGGCTCTGAATTCACAGAGTTCTTACAGCTCGTAGACACCCGACACGCAGCTTCACCTCCAACTCACAACACTGTTAGACATGACATCATCGTCCTCCATCACCTTCAGCCAATCAGAGGTCCTGCCTCTGACGTCTTCCTCCTCTGAAACATCCGCTTCCCTTTCCACCGGTACCTCAGCCCGATTCCTTCCTCTTCTACTTTCTTTGTCTTTCTCCTCCTCACCTCCTTCCTCTCATCCCCCTCATCTCACATCTGCTCTTCCTCCTTACATCTCTCCCCCCCACTGTCTCTTTGTTCTTGGCAGATAAAATAAAGACAAAGCATGTTGGTTGTAAACTAGCTACTTGTGGGACGTGAAGGTGGTGCACGGCCGAGGCTTTACAGAATATTACACAAGTCATATTGAAAGTCATACATGTTTCTGTACCCTTTGAAAGTAGCAACATTATGTAAACAATAAATACATAGAACAAAAATAAATGATTTTTTTGTTTGTTTGCCACCCAGCGCTGAGCAGGAGGTCTTTCTGTCCTCGCTGGAAATCCTAAACTTCCGTCTGCGTCCTTGTGTCTCCTCCTGTCTCCGGGTCTGAGGTACTGTTATGGATTTGAAAGACGCCACAAGCTGTGGTCAGTGTGCAGGGACCAGAAGGTGTCGTGTGGGGAAGGGGACTCAGTCTCACTGGGCCCTGATCCACAGGCCAGCATCTCCCTTCCTGCCAAGGCTGACAGGACTGCAGGCGAGGGGGGGAGGGGGGGGGGTGTCAGTGCCAATGGGATCGCTTGTGTTCGCCGTGTGATGATCAGCTCGCTTGTGTTTCCTGGATCCCGCCCGGTCCTTTGGTGGAGCTCTCCCATTGGCCACGGGGAGAGGGGACGGGAGGGCGGGTGACATCGAGGTCACTTTGTCGTGAGAGAGCCTCGTGAACCTGCGGCGTCCGGCTGCTCTCACTCAGGTCCTCGGTTCAGATCGTTGATGTGCGGTCGGCACCGTCTGGGGAGAAGCAGAGAGAGAGAATCACGACCTGGTTCACGAAACATCGATCTCACTGAGGACGAGCTGCAGAATCAGAAGGTCCTGATGGAGATGGAACTGATTCAATGGTTTGTGAGCTGCCATTTTGAGGCCTGCAATTTGACCTTCTGTACAGCGCCATCTTGTTTTTAATAAACCAGAAGACGCCACATTTAGAGGATCAGGGGGTGGAGCCTGACAGCTGTCAATCACATGGTATCTACGCCCTCAATACGTCCGGTGCTTTATGGTCTAATTGACTCATTATTCACAAAATGAACACCATCTGTGTTGAAGAAGACTTGAAACCAGAGATTGAGACATGAACTCATCTGGAAATGTTTAGTTGAGTCATTTTCTCAGAGACTTCTATAGAAACAGCCAGTAGAGTCGCCCCCTGCTGGTCATTAAAGAGAACACAGGTTTCAGGCACATACGCATTGGCTTCGCTGAAACTCCCTCAGGCTTCAAACAGGCTTTAGTTTCCCTGTGACCCCCAACACAAGGTTTTTAAAAGTCATGCACCAACTTTTTAACGATTCATCGTGATCCAAATCGATGCTTCAGATAACATGCTTTCAAAACTGCACCGAGAGCCTAATTAGCTGTCAAAGCAACATTGATCTTTTATTGCCTCCATGTATTTGGCACAGATCTATTCCTTTAGTCTACACTTCTTTAATCATGATATAAACAATGACTCTACAACCTTTGGAACATGTTTGCGTGTGTCTCCTCGGCACCGTACGATAAAAGGTTGGTCTGATCTGAAGCGGAGCAGTGACCTGACTGTGCAGTGAGCTGCTTGTAAGGAATGAGAAGCAGTGAGGGGCCGGGGGCCACACTGTCATGGTGAGAGAACAACACATCTGTCAAAATACTGATGGAGCCTCAGAGGAAAACAAGCGTCTGACAGCTGCTGCCTCTGGTGCGGCTTTGGGGGGGGAATGTTATCAGGATACACACCGGTGGACATTTTTATTCCACAACAAAAAAAATCATTGAGGAACTGAAAGGGCAGTATCGTGTCCCGTCGAGCTGTTGTTGAACAAAGGATTCTGAGTCCGGTGTGAAGAGACCAGTGAAGAGACCAGTAAAGAGACCAGTGAAGAGACCAGTGTAGAGACCAGTTAAAGCTGAGACTGGTAGCAACCATCAACTGCGATCAAAGACGAACGACACCTCTCCACTTCCTCCCTTTCAGCTAAAATGAAGCCAAAATATTCCAACCCTGCCCTCTTGTGCTCAACGGATGTAATATACAGGTTTATATGAGCATCAGTCCAGAGGCTGTTCATGTTGTTACACCAGGACTAAATTCTCACATCCTTTTTGAGATCTTGAGAAATCCTCTTCTTGAGATTTAGGGAACTTCCTGGAGCTGTTTTTTTAGATTTAGATACTAAATCATGTTTCTGAAGCTCACGTTGATGTTTCAAAGTCATATATACAGTTTTTAAACAAAAATAAAAATAGAAAAAGCTATGTATATATCAACTGATGTGAGGCATGACAAAAATAAGGCAAGGCTCTGATTATGAAGATGAAGTTTTGAAGCTAACTAACACACACACACAGACACACACACAAACACACACAGACACACAAAGCAGCACTTGTCCATCTTTCTGTGGCGACCACTGAGGCCTTCTGTCTGCACCTCAGCAGAGTTTTGGGAAAAGGGGAAATTGGCGCTGACTTAAATAATTCACTGTAAATGTGAAAATCCTGCAAAAACCAGATCAAGAAATGACTAAACTAAAGTGTCGACTAAATTACGTCACTGACTGAACATTTTTATTTTCCAAGGTTTACAAATAATCCTCAACTCATTTTTCAAATATTATATTCCACACAAAATGCCAGGACGACAGTTTTGCTTATCGAGTCTGATGAAGTCAAGATAACAATCAGAAGTCTGAGATCAAATCATCTCGCAATTCATGAAGGTTCAGAATGTCAAAACAAAACAAGAGAGAATAAAAGATAATTTCCATGTCAGAAATGTGCATCTGGAGCACCAGGAATATGGTGAGGCATCATAATCAAGGTTTTCTCTACTGTGCTATGATATACATCATAACTGCAGATGAAAGGCTGTTGAACCCAACTTTCCTCTTGTGATTTAATCTTACCCCTGAGCTGAACTCACCGCGGCCGCAGCCAGAATCATTGTCGGATCTGAAAGTTGGCGAGTCTCGGACCCGCTCGGCCAGACGCAAATCAAACGCATCTGAGAACCGTCGCTGGGCTCCGACGTGTCTGGAGTTATCGATGGGCCTGAATCCTCAGACTTAACTCTGCTCGCTCGACAGGATAATTGAGTCGGGCTTCGAAGAGGCCGGGCGGTCGTGAGATCAGTGTTAAGATCAGGTGAAGCGTCGCAGCCTGAACGTGACTCACTCACTGATGGACCGCTCAGACTTTTGGACCCTTTTGGAGTTTGGGCTTTAAAGCATAACCCAGAAGTCCTGGTGAGTCAGAACCAACGGCAGCTTCAGCTTCACACCACAGATACAAGGACCCGGACAACACTCATAAAAACGTTGTCAGCATTTTCACTTCACAGGATTCCGGTTCCTTGTTTTCTCTCTGTACTGTAACAACAACTTGGGTGAAGTTGTTCTCAAACCTGAAATACAACAATAAACCTCAAAGAACTAGACCCTGACAGATTTATCACTGGTGTAAGATGGTGGATATCTGGGCCAAGACTCCTCTAGTCTGACCAGTTCCACTCATCACACCAACAGGTCTCCACAGCGAACACAAACCTCCATTAAAACCCATCTGCTTATGAATGTAGATAAATTTAAAAGCTGACTGCCGATGCATTTTGAAACCAAACTGGTGAAACTATTAAGACTTCTGGCCCCAAAATCCTGTCCCTTTGTCCACATAGGCTGCTGTAATAGGAACATGGAGATCTGTCCGTCCTGAATATGGATTCATACTTTAAAAAACAAAATCAGAAGGAAAAAGGGTATAAAAACGTAATAAACGGACGTCAGGAGGGGTCTCTCAAAGAGTCAATCAGAGACGTGTTGCTCCCTAATGTCGGTATCAGTATTGGGCCACAAAAAGTAAATAAATCCATATCGGTTGGAACAGTGTCTCCTGAGGTCTGTGCCACAGTCCCCTTGAGGACAAATGGCTTAAATGTACATTATTTATAATGCTTCACTATATCAACCACCATTTTCTTATTACATTCTCAAACGCACCAAAATGGAAGAATAAACATCACTCATCACATTTCAAAGTGCAGTTACAGCCCCGCCGCGTGATGACAGCTCACCGTTGTCACTTTTCCAGCACAAACAAGGTTCTGGCACCAGACCGACACAGACACACACCGAGTGTAAGTTACGCTCGGAGCCGTTTGACCCGATGAAGATCCAGCTGGGATCCGAACATTTTCGTATCTTTTGAATAAACTTTGGGGCCTGGAATCAGTTTCCAGGCTTTAGTTTCTGCACTGACGCTGCTTTCAAATAACAAGAAATGTGATTCATTGTTCACTTTGTGCGTCGGACAACAGGCCCGTCTTTTATCAGCCGAATCCCACTGATCAGCGGTGACACAGACAAGCAGGGATTCACTTTTGTTTTCATCACTCTTGTTTTTTCATCCCTGTCGACACAGTGAAGGAATGAAAAACACAAAATGGTATTAAACTCAACCGATGGCGTCGCAGCCAGGAAGTACAGGAGACACAGCTGCTCTCTGCAGTGTTGTGTCTTCTCCAGGAGCCATTTAAATATCCTGACTAAAATAAAGCTTGTTGATGTTTCCTTGTCAGTTTGGAGGCGTCACATGTTATTCTGAACAGCTGTTATATGTAATATATTGTGGTTTAATTATGGTTTAATATTAAGAAACGGTGTTACCTCCCAAGGCGTGCTCTGTCATACTCAGACACAGAGACTCAAGGCGATTGTTGATGTCTGGTTCTGTCACAGGCAACTGAAGATCTACAGGAGAAGAAAACAAACATCAGGATCAGTCATTACAAATAAACACGGATGATTCAGGTTCAGAATGCTTTTCTAGTCAAAGTATTATTAGAATTCAAAGAGGCCCTTTAATTCAAGTTAAAGCCATGATGATGTTTTTCTCCTTTCAATAAATCATCATCAATGAGCCGGAAAAGAACAAAAAAAATAATATCAAAACAACCAGCATGGCGTCGTCCACTCGACCAGAGCACGGCCTCGATAATCAGATTATATAACCGTGTTGACTCCAGCACGGGGACGCTGTGCCGCTGCCACACAGACATGCTGTCTTCACTCCTTTGTGTCTGTAAAGGGTTGAGACTGGAGCTTCGCTTTGTGCTGCATGAAATATAACGATTAAAACGACGTCACCAGAATCAGATCAAACTTTTTAACACCAATAAAAAACAACACAACCGATGTGTAATGGCTCAGAATACACAGAACAGTGATAAGTGACTAATGAGAGTTTAATACCATCACATAGAAAGTGAAACCAGTCTAATGAGGCACTCCTCCCCAACACAAACTACCCATATGGAGCCTTCTTATATTTGCCATTAATTTCTAATATAACAGAGGTAATAGTAATATAACAGAGGATGCACATATCACATATCTACGGAACTGATTTAAGTAAAAATGATTAAACTTGTTAAATGAAACAAGCAGTCTAAAGGCGTCTCCTGGGTTTGTTCTAGTGTCTCTCATGAGGTTCTCCTCCCGAGTCTCCTCACGCCTCTCCTCCCTGCAGCAGCTCCTTCTGCTGCCTGTTAAACCTGAGTGTTAATCAGCTGCACCGACGCCCCCCCTGGTGCAGGTGGAGGTTCTCTCTGAGCCACCTCCACCTCCAGGCCCACAACAACATGCATTCAACTCCGTGCTAGTTGGCTTTCTTGGCTTCAGCTGTGAGCAGGGTGGGGGGGCTGTTTGGCAGGTGGGTAGTGGCTGGAGGGATGTGTGTGTGTGTGTCTCTGTCTGTGTGTGTGTGTGTGTGTGTTATATTTGGTGAAGCCTAGCAACCCCTTGGAGCCATGAAGTCCTGAGCTGAGTCTTCAATACACGCTGGGCAGTGACAATCCCTTGTGGCCGGAGAGAAAAGCTGAGTTAGGCTCAGAGGTCCACACCAAGCTATTTATAGACTTAACTCCCCACCCACCCCCCCCCGACGCACACAGATGGAAAAGATGGACACACTTGTTCCTTCATCCCCTCATCTTTCACTTGATTAGCCATTATCCATCAGCTGGCAGAGAGAGAGAGAGAGAGAGAGAGGGAGAGAGAGAGAGGCAGAGCACACATACTGTGTATACAGTGACAGAAGGGGGGGCATGGGGGGGGGGGGAGCATGGGGCGTCTAGCTTTTCAAATCAGTTACGCTGGCCGAGAACCAGCTCCTTGATGCAGCTATGTGTGCATGACTCTGCAGAGTTGTCAAGATGGAGAGAAGTGAGAGAAAGAGGGAGGGGTGGAGAGTAGAGAGAGAGAGAGAGAGAGGGGGGGAGAGTTGAGAAAGGGAGAGAGTGTGAAAGAGAGGAAGAAGGAAAGGAAAGTGGACCGGGGAACCCCGTCCTCTCTGCACAAAGAGCCTCATTGTCCAGCGCCCTCGTCTTTCCTCCGTCGGTCTCTTCCTCTCTCACACCCTCGCTCCATGTCCCCTCGTTACTCTCTGCCGCTTTTAGATTCGTTTTTCCTCTTCCTCGTTCTAAAGAGAGACACTTCTGGTGTGTGTGTGTGTGTGTGTGTGTGTGTGTGTGTGTGTGTGTCTGTGTGCAGAGGGAGTCCTCCTTGTCCTACTCCTGTGTCCACTGTTTGTGGGACAAACTCCACTCTGCAGAGGTGACTACAGGTCACTCCACCTTTCACTGATGTTTACATGAGCCTGTGTGGACAGTGTGAGTGAGGCTGTCAGGGCAACACCAGACGGGGGGGCTCAAGTACATATCAGCTCAAGTAGGAAATACTCTTTAAAAGTCATCAGGAATTTAAACAAGAAGATCCCCAATAACCATGAGCACTTAAAATACATGAACACTGTCAAAGCGTACGAGCCACAGACTGAGAGTGAAACAAACAATCCACTTTTCTCCTGCTGGGGTTTCACCTCGATAACAAGTTTCCAACAAATATCCACGGGAGGTGTTTGGTTAAAATTAAAAACTGCCTTGTATGCACATAGGCCACTGTTGTGAGTTCCTCTTGCAGATATAATTACAAAGGGAAACCGTATTCTGTTCATATTCTGGAACATCCTTTTAATCAGTGTTATAACTTGAAATGTCGGAAAACAAGACGCTCAGACTGTCCATCGCTGCAGCTCCTCTTTTCAGCCTCTGTCTCAAACACTTGGTATTTAGTAAACATGGAGACGGGCTCCCTTGACCACAGACTTTTTAACTTCGCTAAACTTTACAATCACCAACACACTATGTAACACTCTATAACTCCTTTAAGGGTTATAAACAAACCACCATATAGAGATTCTATAAATAGTCTATAAATACGTGTTCAGTCTGTGATATCACTGTGAATGTGTATTTCCGGCGTTTCTCACCAGCTTGTTGGAACATGACCATGGTTTGTGGCGTGGTGTGAACCGGCAGGGAGCGGGTCCTCTGCACAGAGCTGTGGGTCCGGCTCGGCATGCTGTTACTTCCTCCGGGGTTGGCAAACCACAGACCCTGAGGAAGAGAATTAAAAACAAATCATGAAATCAGCTTCTTGAACACGTCGACACCTTATTCCGCTCATCAAGGATATGACACTCTGCTCAATAAACTCACAAGACAGATTAAATATATAGTTTAAATTATTATATAGAGACAGACCTTTGAATGACCTTAGTGAAGAATAAATTCTGACATGTAAAATTGGAAAAACCAAGTTCCTCTCATAAAACACGAACACAGATAATATATGGACAAAACGGCTGCTCCCCAAAAGTGAAGCCAGACCCTCTTGATCGCCCCCTGGTGACGGGCTGCAGTGTGGATCATAAACTCTGCCTTCATGTTAGAAGACGGTACATGGACTAAAATAAAAGGTTGCAACTCTGTGCACCACAATTCCTTTTCTCAACGCTATGTTCATTTCACGTAGTTCTCATCCCACTGATGTTTGTTCAAACGTCCGTGCTTCCGTAAAGTTCGGTTTGAAGTTATTGTGTATTTGATGCTGTAAAAATGGGATGAAACATCTGAGGCTGATACCGTGAGTCCACACCACGACCATGACTGCACAGTCTGCATCTCCAAATGACGTCACCACCACTAGAGGGCAGCGCCTGTGGCTTCAACAGGAGGAAGTGGAGGTGCGTCCACTTGTATTTACAGTACCGTGCATGTGATCTACAAACTTGCCGATCACTCACTGTTCAAACTTTACCTGATCTAAATGTTTGATCGAGCCCCCCCCCCCCCCCCCCCCCCCCCACGCTCCTGTCTGGATGTCTGGTCCACACCTAATGACGGTCTCAGACGCTCACCACATGAATTCCTCACTGTAACCTGCCTATTATACCCCCAACGCCATTACCACATCCCCCTCCCCTGTTCCCTCTCCTTGCGTGCAGCCCCCCCCCCCCTCGCAGCTCTCCAGTGCCGTGGGCCAGGGAAAAACAGGAAATGCCTGTGCACTGTTCTCACTGCCTCTGACTAGCTCACTCTCTCTCTCTCTCTCACTCTCATACATTCACATATGAACTCTCTCTCTCTCGCTCTCATGGCCCCTCCTCTTCCAACACCACCTCTCCCAAACTATGACTCACATATTTCCCTCCCTCACTACACATCCACACTCCAGTCCCACACAAGAAGGTCCAGCCTGATGAGCAGGAACTGAGGTATTTCCTCCCATTGTAAATGATGAGAAAGATATAGAGAGAGGGAGGGAGAGGGAGAGAGAGATAGAGAGAGAGAGAGAGAGAGACAGGGGGTAAGAGAGGTTGACTATGAACTGGGTCAGCGCAGACCAGAGTGTGCCAGGATGGAACTGAAACGGCTCCACAGCTCCTCCTGTTTCAGCGGCACTGACGCAGGGCCTCTGGTATGTGGGGTGACCTGCCTTCGAGTTCCATCCACCTCGCTTCATTCGCCAAACACCACCGCTGCTGCTGCTCCTCTTCCTCACCCCACATTTTTTTGCAATGGAACAAAAAGCCTTTTTCAGGAAGTGTACGTGCTGAAGAAGGAATTCTGCTGCCCAGGTTATTGTCAACATCCTGGAATGTTTTATTTACACACATTTCCAAAATGTTCCTCTGTAGAGTCACGAACGTCAGCGTTTCAGTCCAGACACACAAATGATAACACCACGAATTCAGCTCTGGGTTTCCTGTCCTGGAGGACAAGTCTTCTGAACCATACAATACAGATTTGAAGGGTTTAGTCCTTAATAGTCAATTGATTGATTGATTTTTCTTGAGCAGTTTATATTAGGTTATAAAATAAACTGTGATACAAAACTCATGAGAAACAAAAGGCTGCCTATATTTGTGTGACATCTACTAAAATATGTAAAGTAAAAAAGGGTCAGACGCTTCTGACACACGCGACAAAAATGAAACATTAAAAAACATAAGAAAGCAAATATCTCCTGGTGTGACGGTGGTGTCACACACGTAGAAAACACAGACCAAAGATGCCACTTCTATGTCACTTCCTGTCTCCGCCTGCTACACCTCTGAATAATGAGGAGGATTTGTTTGCTTCTGTGCAAAGAAACGTCTGCTGCGTTGTTCATGTGTGAAAGGAAAACTCCTGTTAAACTCTGTAGGCAACTCTCTGGGTTTTACCTGCAGGTCAGGTCTGAAAACAGAACATGAACATGAACTTCCTTAGTTCCCTAAATTACAACGTGGAATCAAAAGTAACCAGAACAAACGTCAACAACGCAGCTTGGTTCAGACTTTCCTGATCTCCCTGTTTCTTTGCTCTCATCCCGCTGCTCGGACTCACCTGTCTCCCCTGCTTGGGACCGGTCGGCGTGCTGCTGGCGCTGCGAGGTGTGGGTCCCAGCAGCCCCCCGCTTCCCAGCAGGCCCAGCCTGGCACCCGGCAAACTCCTGGAGGGCATCTGGAACTGGCGAAGGCTCCTCCTGACCGACACGCTGCCCCCGACACAGCCAGCGGTGGGGAGGGAGTTCGACTGACCGAAACGGCTGCAGCAGAAAAAAAAGATGAAGGTTGATTACTGTGATTGTCCAGGGATTCGAACCGACAACATGTTCTCATGTGCACAGAAATGACAGAGGCACAATTTATTATAGTGTTTTTAGATCGTTTTTGCTGTTATGAGAGCGGCTTCTTTATTCTGATTATTTAATCAGGGCAAAAAAAAAACAACCACAGGAAAGAGTTTGTCTGAAAACTATTGAATAAATCTTACAAAACCACATTATTCATTATAATAATATTTTCTGTGTATGTAACATATGCACTAACCATTCCCTTTGCAGTTGTTTGTATTTGTACAGAGGAATGTTCACAGTAACCTTTTTGAAATGCTGGTCCAAACTAAAGGCTCTTTAAATACATATCTTATAACCTAACATTATACATACAGAACAGACAACATTTATATATAATGATAAAATAAAAGCTCCAGATAATCTAACAGATTACTGATCCCTCTTTAAAAAAACGGATTCCTTGAGTTAAACACAATCTCAGTCACGATCTATTTTCAGCTTCGTGAGAAAGAATTTCCACATCGATCCTCGTTAGCATCTTAAAACCTGGTTGTTTTATTTCAGTTAGTCTTTGATTTCCATTTATTTTCAATCACAGACAACAGAACAGGTAAATTCCAGTATACGACTGTGTCTGTACCTTCTCTGCGGTCGGTACCCTGCTATGTCGAGGAGGGTTTTCCTGGGAATGGACCGGAACAGCCGCTGGACCTGTTGCTTCCATGACAACAGCCTCTTCTTCTGCGTCTCGGTGAAGGACTGAGGAGAGGGGACGGAGGGAACAGAGAGAGGGGACGGAGGGAACAGGGAGAGGGGACGGAGGGAACAGAGAGGGGACGGAGGGAACAGAGAGAGGATGGAGGGAACAGAGAGGGGACGGAGGGAACAGAGAGGGGACGGAGGGAACAGAGAGGGGACGGAGGGAACAGAGAGGGGACGGAGGGAACAGAGAGGGGACGGAGGGAACAGGGAGAGGGGACGGAGGGAACAGGGAGAGGGGACGGAGGGAACAGGGAGAGGGGACGGAGGGAACAGAGAGGGGACGGAGGGAACAGGGAGAGGGGACGGAGGGAACAGGGAGAGGGGACGGAGGGAACAGAGAGGGGACGGAGGGAACAGGGAGAGGGGACGGAGGGAACAGGGAGAGGGGACGGAGGGAACAGGGAGAGGATGGAGGGAACAGAGAGGGGACGGAGGGAACAGAGAGGGGACGGAGGGAACAGGGAGGGGACGGAGGGAACAGAGAGGGGACGGAGGGAACAGAGAGGGGACGGAGGGAACAGGGAGAGGGGACGGAGGGAACAGGGAGAGGGGACGGAGGGAACAGGGAGAGGGGACGGAGGGAACAGGGAGAGGGGACGGAGGGAACAGAGAGGGGACGGAGGGAACAGGGAGAGGATGGAGGGAACAGAGAGGGGACGGAGGGAACAGGGAGGGGACGGAGGGAACAGAGAGGGGACGGAGGGAACAGGGAGGGGACGGAGGGAACAGAGAGGGGACGGAGGGAACAGGGAGAGGGGACAGAGGGAACAGGGAGAGGGGACGGAGGGAACAGAGAGGGGACGGAGGGAACAGAGAGGGGACGGAGGGAACAGGGAGAGGGGACAGAGGGAACAGGGAGAGGGGACGGAGGGAACAGAGAGGGGACGGAGGGAACAGAGAGGGGACGGAGGGAACAGAGAGAGGGGACGGAGGGAACAGGGAGAGGGGACGGAGGGAACAGAGAGGGGACGGAGGGAACAGAGAGAGGATGGAGGGAACAGAGAGGGGACGGAGGGAACAGAGAGGGGACGGAGGGAACAGAGAGGGGACGGAGGGAACAGAGAGGGGACGGAGGGAACAGAGAGGGGACGGAGGGAACAGGGAGAGGGGACGGAGGGAACAGGGAGAGGGGACGGAGGGAACAGGGAGAGGGGACGGAGGGAACAGAGAGGGGACGGAGGGAACAGGGAGAGGGGACGGAGGGAACAGGGAGAGGGGACGGAGGGAACAGAGAGGGGACGGAGGGAACAGGGAGAGGGGACGGAGGGAACAGGGAGAGGGGACGGAGGGAACAGGGAGAGGATGGAGGGAACAGAGAGGGGACGGAGGGAACAGAGAGGGGACGGAGGGAACAGGGAGGGGACGGAGGGAACAGAGAGGGGACGGAGGGAACAGAGAGGGGACGGAGGGAACAGGGAGAGGGGACGGAGGGAACAGGGAGAGGGGACGGAGGGAACAGGGAGAGGGGACGGAGGGAACAGGGAGAGGGGACGGAGGGAACAGAGAGGGGACGGAGGGAACAGGGAGAGGATGGAGGGAACAGAGAGGGGACGGAGGGAACAGGGAGGGGACGGAGGGAACAGAGAGGGGACGGAGGGAACAGGGAGGGGACGGAGGGAACAGAGAGGGGACGGAGGGAACAGGGAGAGGGGACAGAGGGAACAGGGAGAGGGGACGGAGGGAACAGAGAGGGGACGGAGGGAACAGAGAGGGGACGGAGGGAACAGGGAGAGGGGACAGAGGGAACAGGGAGAGGGGACGGAGGGAACAGAGAGGGGACGGAGGGAACAGAGAGGGGACGGAGGGAACAGGGAGAGGGGACAGAGGGAACAGGGAGAGGGGACAGAGGGAACAGGGAGAGGAAGGAGGGAACAGAGAGGGGACGGAGGGAACAGGGAGAGGGGACAGAGGGAACGGGGAGGGGACAGAGGGAACAGGGAGAGGGGAGGGAGGGAACAAAGAGGGGACGGAGGGAACAGGGAGAGGGGACAGAGGGAACGGGGAGGGGACAGAGGGAACAGGGAGAGGGGAGGGAGGGAACAAAGAGGGGACGGAGGGAACAGGGAGAGGATGGAGGGAACAGAGAGAATACGGAGGGAACAGAGAGAGGATGGAGGGAACAGGGAGAGGGGACGGAGGGAACAGGGAGAGGGGACAGAGGGAACAGAGAGGGGAAGGAGGGAACAGGGAGAGGGGACAGAGGGAACGGGGAGGGGACAGAGGGAACAGGGAGAGGGGAGGGAGGGAACAAAGAGAGGATGGAGGGAACAGGGAGGGGACGGAGGAAACAGAGAGGGGACGGAGGGAACAGGGAGGGGACAGAGGGAACAGGGAGAGGGGACGGAGGGAACAAAGAGAGGATGGAGGGAACAGGGAGGGGACGGAGGGAACAGAGAGGGGACGGAGGGAACAGGGAGAGGGGACAGAGGGAACAGAGAGGGGAAGGAGGGAACAGAGAGAGGATGGAGGGAACAGGGAGGGGACGGAGGGAACAGAGAGGGAATGAAGCGTGAGCGATGGACGGCAGGTCTCAGGGTTTTCAGAACAAATGACACATTCAACTAAAACTCTGATTCACACAAGAATCTAATCTACAGCATTTTACTGCTCATTAATAAAACAGCGTAATGATATTTATCTCACACACAGATATTCACATGTGTATTCTTATGTATTTAAGATTGAACATAATCTCTAACAGTTCTTTTCTTTCTCTCCCTTCTCTTTTCCCACGTCGGGCCAAAGTGGAAGTGAAACATTAAAAGATGATTTTAATCTTCAGCATATTGACAGCCATGTTGTTTTTAAAACATGCTTTATTCATGTGTGTACCTCGTGGAGAAGGCACTTGTCAATGAGCTGCAGGTAGGAGCTGATGTTGTCCTCGTCCGACCTCGACACCAGTAGCTGGGTACAAACTGGAAACAGAAGAAGTGATATCAATAAAAGAAACGTTTCTCAGTTCATGAAAACGATCTCATGCCGAGAGCCAATGCGTGCGTCTCACCTTTGCCCATGACGCGTGTGAACTGGCCGGGTAAATCCCCCTCTGCGATGACGCTCGTCCCCGACTCAGCCTCGCCGCTGCCGCCCCCTGTGAGGTGGGAGCCGGGCGCGGCACTCTTGCCCTCGGGACTCAGGAGGAGGCGCTGCAGGGACGCCTCCTCGGCGCCTGGGAAAGCCTTGATGGGCGTCATGATCATCTGGTGCAGCTCCTGCAGCGGGGCGCGCAGGTTGCTGCCCTCCAACACGTCCTGGGGCAAAGGATATGAAAGAGATAGAATAAGCAGATGAGGACATTTTAACAACTACTGAACTTTGAGATTATTTGTATTAACAACCATTGTCCCTTTAACTGAATCTATGGAAAAGGAACTGTTAATTCTGACCCATGTCAAATATTAAGGGCGACAGACGAACATATCTCTGTCCACGTGATGAAGGCAAGAATAAAGTAATACCAGAAATACATACGTGTAGTTTACCACTTGCATTAAACCGTATCCCTGTGTCTCCCGCCCAACACAGACCAGCGCTATACACGAGTCGCTGTAAACCCAAAATACCAAGCCACAGGTGTCGTGTTTCCCCGAGCCCTACAAATGCCGCCATAACACATTTTAAAAT
>NC_084945.1:2108962-2113602 GCF_949316205.1 Platichthys flesus | reverse complement strand
AGAGAGAGAGAGAGAGAGAGAGAGAGAGAGAGAGAGAGAGAGAGAGAGAGAGAGAGAGAGAGAGAGAGAGAGAGAGAGAGAGAGAGAGAGAGAGATATTTCAACTTGGTTTTATTTACAAAGTCTCAATCACAGTTTCTTGATTTCTGGTCCTTGGTTGATTGTTGGTAAACGTTGGTGAACATTCTTGAACGACCTGATTATTTTTGGCTTATTTTAGGGATTCATTTTGTGAGTACAATGATATGAGTGAGTTTTCAAAACAATAACGACATTCATATATTTTATTCTCCTGTTTCACGGACTTCAGCTTAAACTGACAACAAGAAGCCTGAGGTTGTGACGTTTGCATTAAATAGTTCATTTATAAGATGTTGCTCTATTTTAACCCCAGTAAATATTTACATTTCCTCTTTATTTTAACTGAATTATATTAGTTTAAAGGCACATTTCACATTTTGCACTCACCCTCTGAATAAAAGTTTGTTCCAGCTCAGGTTTTTAGAAATAACTCTCACTACTGTACCTGCAGTCAAAACCCGATTAAACCAGTCAACAACCGGTAATTTAACAAATGAGAAATCAACCAGAATCATCCTCTGACTGACAGAAGCCTTTAAACCTCAGTGACCTGTAGTCGTCTTATTCGCTGTGATTTCCCACACGACTCCTCCTGTGGCCGAGTGTGAAAAGTTTCTCCGAAGTGGCGCCCACCGCTGGTGTGAGTGACAGCATCAGTTCCTGGTTGGGACACGGAGGGAACGGGCCCAGCTCATTATTTCATAAGCAGTGATGCCAGTTTGATGGCGTGCGAGCAGCTGAGGGCGACCGAGGTTATAAAAGAGAGAGACGCTTGTCCGCTGGGCGCCGCCTCTGTAAAGATTTTGTTTCCTCTGAGCACCTGCAGGAGGGAAGGAGAAGCAATAAGCTCTTCCGGTGAAGGTGAGAAGAATCCTGAGTTATTGTGACATCCTCTCATCGCTGCTGGCCTCTTGTCAGGTTCCTGTCTGAGCTGCCAGAGCCATGTGTTTCTTCTTCTTCTTCTTTTTACAGTGTGGCTCGGCGGCTCGCTGCTCCGGCCTAATGAGCCATCTGGGCTCCGAGCGATGTACTTTGGCACAGAAGTCACACTTGTCCTAGTGGGACAATGACACCAGTCCACATGGCCTCAGAACCAATAAAGCACACGCTGGGTGAGCTGGGTTAATGTTAACGTGTTTCCTCTGCAGAACAGGCTTCTATAGAAAATGATTTGTTTTTCAGTTCCAGGTCTTTGGTGGAGTGAAACCACAGAACTGTGTGGTTACATGTGTGTTAAGATCCTGGTTTTATCCTCATCCTGTTTTTAATTATATTCCATCTGTGGCGTTTATTGTGAAACATGAAAAACCTGCTTATTCATATTCCTGTATGATCACGTCAATATCCAGGCGTCCTGACTTCTCGGTGTCTCAGACCTATTGACATCAATTTAGAAATCAAGAAAAAAACAAGAGTTTTGTTATGAATGAAACTACGATGGTGTTTAAGTGAGAATTGATGGTTTTGAATCTTTGCATGAAAACGATCAAATAGACAAAATATACGTTTTTTCATCCATTATGAATCTAGTGTTATTAAAACAGGAGACAATATTAAGGTTAATTAAAGTGTGATGGAGTTCATGATATTTCACAGTGTCTCTCAGGACGTTATATATATATGAGGATTTATAGTTTTCCTCTGTTGACTCTGTGACCAATCGAACTCTATAACACTGAGATGAAAACGCCTCGAGATGAAGCTGCAAACCAATTTCCCCACGAGGACAAATAAAGAATTCATCAATCTGAATGTGGAGCCGCTGCTTCACAGGAAATGTGTCGTTATTTCTCTGACTTCTATGTTTTTATTCTGGATTACTCGTCTCATGTGTCGCGTCAGTGATTCCACAGCTTTCATTATTCAGGAATAACGAGGCTGAGTTCACTCGTGCTCCTCCGTCCTCGAAAGCTCCATCTCTCTTGGTTTGTTTATTTAATGGAGCATTTCATGACACCGGTTCATTCATGCAAATTACACAATGTTGCTGAGGTTCACAACCTGATCATTTGCATAGTGATCTCGGGGCAGGTTGTTCCCCTGGGCGCTGCTGGGTAACATGCTCTGGTTTCACCTGTGTGTGTGTGTGTGTGTGTGTGTGTGTGTGTTTTTGATTTAACTCACACAGTGGAGCTGTCACGTTTTATTCCAAATTCAAAAAATCCATTTGAACATGAGGGGAAAAGTTCGTATTCGACCTGTAAAGACTCGTTTGAATTTAAAGTATTTATTCTAGAAGTGCGTCAGACTGTCTGGAGTCGTTTGTCCTTTTGACAAATCAGTAAAGTAAGCTACCATGTTTTGCTACGACAAGTGGCGTCTGGAAGTAAAAGGTTTGTACCATGTGACTGTCTGATAACAGATCAGAGGACGAACCAGACCAGTGAAATGTGTGCCTGAAAATATATTCTTCACAATGTTACACAATCCTACAAACATGGTTACTTCTAATTTCAAATCACCAAGATGGCGCTGGACACAATGTCAGACCACCGGATGATGTAGCGGTGGGTTGATTCAGATGAACGAGTCAGGACCACCGCTCCTTTCACACCTTCCAGGACCTCCAGGGAAATTTTAAGTCACATCATTGCAGGATGTCACGAGGGACTAGGGGGTCATCATGTTTCACATTGATCGGATTCCTGGGCTCCAGATCTCCCGTGTGGTGAACTTACCGTGCACTGAATCCTTTATAAAAACAAAACTTGCAGGCATCTTCTAAGTCCCACGTTCAGCCGCAGCGACATGGTGCGTCCATGGCGAGAGGAAGAGGCCCTGATGGATCCGTGTTCGTACCAGTCAGCCTCATGGATCATGCAGCAGACTCCTCCTCGGGCTCCTCTGCGTCTGAAAGCTGCTTCTCAGTGAGTGAATCAATATGTTACAGTCACTGGAATATGTAAAAAACGGTTTCAGGGCAGGCTGGTGTCCGATGAAACAGGTTTTATAAAAGTTCCAGGACTGTGACCTCATGAATTTAAATAAAAGGAAACCGGCGAATGTGTCGCTGTCATCTGTGGAACTTATATTTCAAAATGCTCGAATCGGCCCAAATAAGTTTCAGTCCAAAGTATCTTCAGGTTTTGTGGGAACAGCGTGGACTGACGGAGGTCGGTGGGTCCGCCTCAGTGCCGGTGATCGCCCCCGGTCGCCTCTGTGGAAACCGGGTCGGCTGATGAAGCCGCTGATTGGACGAGTGTGATGGAATGGGAAGAGACAGGGAGGAGATTGGTTTGTCCGGGGCTGCCACAGTGATGGATGCTGAGGAAACCAGGAAGACCACACACACACACACACACACAGCCCGCAGCCCTACACATCTATATTTAACCGTGAACAAACACGATGAGGCGATACATTTCAATTCACTTGAAATCACATCACCACCTCATCTGGTCTCCCAACCTTTAATGAGATGAAGAAGAAAATCACACACACGGATCAGTTTCCTTTCTTTTTGCTATCGCTCTGGTTTCCAGTGACATCAGTCCGTGAAAACCTTTTTTATTCCCACATGATATGTCTCA
Organism: Platichthys flesus; assembly: GCF_949316205.1. NCBI lineage: Eukaryota > Metazoa > Chordata > Actinopteri > Pleuronectiformes > Pleuronectidae > Platichthys > Platichthys flesus. The sequence goes on along the minus strand of NC_084945.1, from coordinate 2,109,992 downwards.
GAGTTCAAGTTGAGTCTGTTCGTCTGCAGAGTGAAAAGTTTGGACTTTTGGACCAATCACCGAAAGTAGAAACAGTATTAAACAATAGTAGAAGAAGAAGAAGAAGAAGAAGAAGAAGAAGAAGAAGAAAAAGAAGTCTTCACCTCCAACGATATGAAGTCTGCTCCTCCACGGATCACTGCTGATCCACAGATATATATAAAGATATATGTAATGTTGGTCCCACCAGGTTTTTCTTGTCAAAACCCAAAGAACTGGTTTGAGATCAGCCCTTGGTGGAGAAGTGGTTGAAGAGCTGTAAGGCAGCTGTGATAACATCTGCACCAGTGTTCACCCTCAGGGACTTCATCCTTTTAGATCACGATCTGAAACCGAAGAAGATAACTGAGCAACTTCTCACATAACGATAAACCAGATGTTTTATACACCACAAAAAAACAACATCACAACAACAGCTGGAACTTATTCAACCGACCTTCAGTCCGGACCGATGAGCTGATCACCTGACACGTTCACCTGATTGACATCACGTCTCCACCGGTCAGAGCTTTATATAGGTTATGGCTGTGTTAGTGCAGCTGCCAGTGTCATCACACACACACACACACACACACACACACACACATACACACACACACACACACACACACACACACACTTTGATCTTAGTGAGGACACACTTAATACATTCCCTAGCCTCTCACCCTGACCTGAACCTAATTCTAGCCCTAAAAACTATTGTGCGTTGTTAAAGTGAGGACAAAAAGTGTCCTCACTGTGGTCTATGCTTCAAAGGGTCCTCACAAAGACATAAGTACAGCAACACACACACACACACACACACACACACAGACACACACAGACACGGATGATGAAAATTAGCATTTTGACAAGTGTTGACTTTAATTACGCTCGATGATTGTGAGCCACAAACATGACTGAGCCAATTATAGGAAATGCTGCCACATTAGAGCAAATGCAGCTCATTAACTTACAGCATCCACTAGTGTGTGTGTGTGTGTGTGTGTGT